>NC_142339.1:8268863-8571060 GCF_054954075.1 Amborella trichopoda
TATAATAGGCATTTTAAATTGGAGGTCTCAAGTATGAGAGTTATTCATATTTTGTAGGGCAAATATTTTATTCCAGGCATCTATATACTCCGAATATCTATAATATTTATTTTGAAACTCTTGTGCCTGGAACTTCTTTGTTCTAGCAGGATCATGTCCCCAATCATCATAAGATAATATTTGTCTTATTTGTAATTTTGAATATGCCACCATATTGGTATTTTATGATAGAAATGAACAAGAGAGAATGAATCTGTTTCTAATAAAACAGCTTCATACCACTCTCTTGTTTTATTTCCATTAGAGGGGTTCAAATGCTTTAATAGGTAAAGGTTTGCTACTTTATTTGGGTCAACAATAGCATATTCACCATCAATGACAATATCTATTAGGAATGTAGTTTCTTCAAATTGGGATTTTCCAGAGGCTGATTTTTTATTTGGGATAGGAGACTGAAGAAATATTGGGTTATGGCTAGAATATACAGGATAGTCTATGGGTCTGTTTGGGGAATAAGGTATTGGTGAAGAAGGAAGATAACTTATTAGTGGGGAACCAGCTGGTGATGCTGGTACTATATCCATTTTCCCTTTTCCCTTGTCTTGGCTAGTCATTATATTTGTATATGTATTTGTTATTAAGTATCCTTCATTGGAATTAGCCGGGTCTTGGGCCCCCCTGCAAAAATTCACGTGTCAAGAAATCGGGAAGATGGTTAGTAGATCTGCGAAGGTGCTCAATAGTGAAATGAAAAACTAGAAAGAATCGCTTGCCAACGTGCAAAAATTTGTTTCGAGACGAGGTTTTTGACATCTTTAACTAGAACATCACGAGCTGCTTTACAATCTATTCATATTAGAAATGTGGTATTAAGTATATCACTTTGAAATTTTGTTACACAATGAACTATTGCAAGGATTTCTTTATTAACCGTAGAATAGTTTTGCTGAGTACTATTCCAGGCTTTAGAGGTGCATGAACTAGTTGTTCGTTTCCATTGGGGTTCATTCTTTGCTTAAGAATACCACCAAGGCCTAGTTCAGATGCATCACATTCAATTATTTTAAAAGCATCTGGGTCTGATAAGGCTAGGCATGGTAATTCTTTAGCTTTTTTTTTTATTTTGCGAACTGCTAACGTATGTTCCTGTGTTCATTTAGGTGGATTCTTTTTCAGTCTATCATATAATGGTTTTGCTTCTATGGCTAGATCCTTATAAAAATCAGATATGTAATTCAAACATCCTAAAAATCTTTGTAATTTGGTTTTATTTAAAATAACATCAGGAAATTTACTTGCAAATTCTATAGCTCTATCAATTGGAACTATTGTTCTTTGATATATGTTATGTCCTAAAAATCTTATTTTAGTCTAGCATAAACTTATCTTTTTAGCAGATACAACCAATCCAGCATTTTTCACTTCATTCAGAAAAGCATTAATATGTTTAAAGTGTTGTTGTCTATTTTCTGAGAATATTAACACATCATCTATATATACTGTCATAAATTTAATGTATGGGTTAAAAACATCATTCATTATTATTTGGAATTCATAAGGGGCATTTTTCAATCCGAATGACATGACATTCCATTCATATTGCCCAAATGGGACATTGAATATTGTTTTATATCTATCATTTTCATTAATTTGTATTTGCCAATATCCCGACTTTAGATCAAATTTTGAAAATATGCATGCATTTAATATTCCATTTAATAAATCTTTTTTATTAGGTATAGGATATCTTATCCATTTTAATGCTTTATTAAGAGGTTTATAATTTATTATTAACCTTGGAACTCCTCTTTCCTTTTCGGCATTATGTTCTACATAGAAAGTTGCACAACTCCAAGGTGAAGAGCTTTTTCTTATTAAATTTTTCTTAAGAAGCTCGTCTATTTCTTTCTTACAAATTGCTAAAAGTCTTAAATTCATTTGTATTGGTCGTGCCTTTGTGGGTATTTTATTTTCTTTAAATTCATCCTCATAAGGTAAATTTACTATTTGTTTCTTTCTGTTCCAAAAAGCATTCGGTAATTCACTACAAACTTCTTTTTCTATTTGTGATTTAATATTTTTAATTTTTTCTTGTATTTCAGGAAGCAGTAAGCTTTCTTCAATAGCTTTATATTTTATTTCCTCTTTTAGTTGATATAGGAAGTTTTCTTTATTCTCAATTTTTTGTTTATCTAACTGTATTTTTAATTTCATATCAGTGCATAGGGCTAAGCCTTCAGCACATATTTCAGCACAGTTCACCTAGAGTGTATAAAGAATAAAGTATAATTCCTCCATGTTTATTTTTTAATCTATTTTTCATCTTTTCTGCAAAAAGGTGAGGTAAACCTGCTATGAATTTCTCTTTCCAATGATCTGCACTGCTATCTTCTCATACCAGGAGTCTAGAGAAGAAAACATCTTTGTATCATTTATAATGGAAAAGAGTTGGACATCTTAAATTTGAAAGCAAATCTTCTGATCTTGCTTCTAATAAAGCTGTACTCCCCACAAAGTGAAGAGTTATTGTATAAATTAAAGTATTTTGTAGGAACTAATCCTTCATTAATACAGTTTAGGTCAGCTCCTAAATCTATCAAGGCTAAAGATTAAAAACTATATTCATTTTTTACTATGATTTTTATTAGAGTAAACCATTTTTGATTTATGATTCTACACCTATAGGTGAAAATGAACAATGATTTTGCCTACCATCATCATCGTCCAAAGTTCATCGCACGGTCACGATTGTCTTGTAGTGTTTCATTTTTCATTTTTTTTCTACAAATGAGAATGACATGAAATTTGGAACGTGTGTAGATCATAGTTAGGCATACCTAATAAAAATAATGAAAAATAAAACATTATCGGACAATCGTAATCGTGCAATGAACTTTGGATAATGATGAGGGTAAGAGAAATCAGTGTTCATTTTCCCCTATAGGCGTTTTGTAGTATCATATATATATATATATATATATATATATATATATAGTAATGATCCTATGGAACCCTGCCACTCCTTGTAGCATGGGGTCCTCAGGATCACCGTTAGATCTGTTAAAAAACTTGAGGGAAGAGATGGACCCCCTCCTAGGATTAGGGGCAGTGTCGTGAGACTATCGATCACAAAGATCAGGCTTTTATCAGAACTGTGGGAACTCTGTCAATTTTATGTACATCTCTATGGCCATGAAACCCTTCTTAAAGAGGGATGGAGTAAGCCGATCTTCAACGTTCGGCTTCTTCCTGAAATCTTAGAGAAAACGTGGCCCTGTAATCTTGAGAAGTGGGTGGTTACTTTCTAGCTGTTAGATAACGACACTTTTTCTCTCTAATAAGCCTCCCTTTTTAGTGATAAGCATTAAATTATGAGAGAGAGAAATATTGCATATTTAAAGGCCCCCATGGCCACACACACGTACCAACATCTCCCACTTGCCCATGAGGGCCAGATATATTGAAATATTATAAAGTCTTTACCATTTAATGAATTTAACATTTATGTGCATATTTTTGTCATGAGGCTTTCACGCAAGTGCGGTTATACATTGCATAACAAAAAATATCCAAAGTCATGTCATGGTTTTTCACTCTAATGCAGTTTTTTTTCTCATGACCAAGACATAAAAAAATATCCCATTTGGGAGTTCCTGACTTAAATATTTCGAAGTCCCATCAAAGCTACATGCTTTGATAATATTTCTGCACTCAATCCCTTTGTTAAAGGGCCTACAATCATATTTGAAGATGGCAAATAACTTACAGTTATTTCATTCTTTCTAATAATATCATAAATATAATGATAATCAATTTCAATGTGCTTACCCTTGGAACTATAAGCTCCATTTCTAATTGATGAAATACTAGCCTGATTATCACAAAAAATTTTAACAGGTCCGTCTGCTATATCCAACTTCAAATCATTGATGAAGCGTTTAATTTAGATGGCATAAGTTGTAGCAATGCTACAGGCAATATACTCGGCTTTCATAGTATATCGAGCTACACAACCTTGTTTCGTATTAGACCAAGAAACACATCCTCCTCCAAAGAGGAATACAATTCCTAAGATTGATTTTCTATCATCTGGGTCTCCTGCAAAATCTGCATTAGAATACCCAGTAACCTCTAAGTTGTCGGCTTGGAAGCACAACTTGTAATTTTTAGTTTTCTGAATGTATCTGAGTATCTTTTTTATAGCTTGCCATTGAGCTATCCCAGGATTACTCTGAAATATACTTACAAGACTATATGCATGACTCAAATCAGGTCTTGTACACAATATGACATAATTTATGCATCCTACAGCTTGAGCATATGGAATTCTTTCCATTTCAACTTTGTCACTATCATTTAATGAACACGTTTTCTTTGATAATTTCAAGCCTTTACAAACAAGTGTATCTATGGGCTTGCAATTTTCCATCTCAAATATTTTTAAAACACTTTCTGAATAATTTTCTTGAGATAAACATAGAAGTCTTGAACTTCTATCTCTTTTTATCTTAATGCCCAATACATACGAGGCTTCTCCCATATCTTTCATCTCAAAATGGGAACTTAGCCATGATTTGGTATGCTTAATGATGCCAATATCATTACCGGCTATCAAAATATCATCCACATGACAATATAACAAAATTGCTCCCAGTATTCTAGACATATACACAATGGTCTAAGCTATTGGCTATATAACCAATTTCAGTGATTGCATTATGCAAAGTAAAGTACCATTGTCTAGAAGACTGTTTTAGACCATATAAATATCTTTAGGGAAGTCAACCAACTCCCAGACTTGATTTCTTTTAATAGAATCAAGTTCGTCATCAATGGCTTGAGTCCACTCAGCTGAGTCATATGAGCTAATAGCTTCACTGTAGCTTCGAGGTTCATTTATTGTTTCCTCACTTGAAGAGTAATTATCTTTATTCATAAATACATAAATTTCTTCTAAATTCATAAGTGGGGCTCTAGTTCTTTTAGGCCTATCTGGTATACTTGATTCAATTGAATCATTCTCACCAAATGTAGAGGGAGTCTGAGAAACAGGGTCTTCTAGACCCTTATCTTTATCAATGTCATATAAGTCAATAGGCTTATTTAAAATATTTTTATCATCTATATTTTCTAAGAAATGAGCATCACAACTCTTTATTAATAATCTAGTATCATGGTTATAGAATCTATACCTTTTAGAAATTTTTGAATAGCTTATAAAAGAGCATTTTATAATTTAACTTTGTAATTTATCTCTACTTTGTGGTGGTTTAAGCACATGTTCTCAAGAACCCCAAACTTTCAAGATAATAAGGTCAGTTTTCCTACCTGTCTATAATTTATATGGGGTCAAGTCTATAGATTTAGTAGGAACACGATTAATGATATATATTACAATGTTGAGAGCCTCACCCCAAAAATGAGGTGAGAAATTCGAATGGCTCATCATGGACCTAACCATGTCCATTAGAGTTCTATTTCTCATTTCAGCTACACTATTTTGTTGTGGTGTATACGGTATAGTTGTTTGGTGAATTATACCATACTCCTTACAAAATTCAGAAAATAAGACGGAGCAATATTCACTTCTCCTAACTGTTCAAAGAATTTTTATATGTCTACCTAACTGATTTTCTACCTCAGCTTTATATTCTTAAATATTTCTAATGCATCTGATTTCTTACTAATTAGGTATACATATCCATAACGTGAATAATCATCTATAAATGTTATGAAATTCCATACCTCTATGTGTTTTCACATTTAATGGACCACATATATCAGAGTGAACAATACTAAGTAGTTCGCTAGACATTTTCCCTTTAGGGAAAGACTTCTTAGTTAATTTACCAAAAATACATGGCTCGCATGTTTTGAACACAATTTCTCCTAAATTGGGGAGCAAGCCTCTTTTAACCATTTGATTCATTTTGTCTTTATTTATATGTCATAATCTTAAGTGCCATAAATATGGATCACCCATATACATAAAAGTATCAAAAGAAGCATCAATATACCCAGAAAATGATGAACTTTCATTAATATTCAGTCGATACAAATTGTCAACTTTAGTACCGTACACCAAAGTTCTAGAATGCTTCCAATGGTAAACCGACTAGACCTGAACCTTATTTCATAACCCTTGTCACCTAGTCTAGGGATAGAAATCAAATTGCATCTCATATTGGGCACATACAATCTATCAGTCAATAAGACATTTGTTCTTCTTGGTAAACCTAGCTTGAAAGTACCAACACCTAGTACATCGCAGTAGGTGTCATTTTCCATATAAATCCGTTGGTTACTGACTGCAATATCTTCCAATTCTGTGAATCTGTCCTTGGCCCTCGAGACATGTCGAGTGGAGGATGAGCCAACCCACCAATTTCTCACGTCATGATTGACAACTATTGATTCTAGGACTATGCAGATCAAGTCTTTTATCTTATTTTGATTATTTCGAGCAGGGTTGTTATTTCGATTCCTATTTTTATTTTTCAGCTTAGGACAATTAAACTTGATGTGCCCAATTTCCTTACAATAAAAACAGGTATTCTCAACCTTATTCTTTTGATTTTTAAAATTTCTCCTATTTTCCTTATACCTATTATTTTTCTGATAATTGAAAGGTTTCTTGGGGATCTGAGAAGATGAACTTTGGGCAAAGTGGAGCTCATTTGACTTCTTCCTCATTCTTCTCTCAGCTTCAATACTACGATGCATGAGAAGATTTAACATGGTTATCCCTTGCACAGAATGGTTCAATGCAATTATAACAGACTCCCAAGATGGAGGGAGACTGTTAAGGACAATGGACACTTGCATGCGATCGGGGACTGGATTCCCAGCTGCAGCAAGGTCCTTTGTGAGCACTGTCATTTTATTGACATGCTCGGTCACTGAGTCCATTTCTTTCATTTTGCAAGAACTGTATTTTTCTAACAACAATTGTACATGGGTCTCAGAAGTGGTCTCATACTTTTCAAATAGGGCGCCCATCATACTTTGAGCTATGGCGTAATCCTTAAATACTTGAATTAAAGCATCTTCCATAAAGCTCAACGTAGTAATCCTAGCTACTTTGTCATTTTCTAATCATTTTTCAAGTCACCTTCTAGCTTGACCATTGGTATTAGGCTCTAAAACTGGTGGTTTCTAGGACATAATATACCCTATCTTAAAAAAGAATATATCCAATTTTTCTTTTCCACATAAAAAAATTGGTCCTATTGAGTTTTTCAAGTTTGGATAGTTCTGACATGGCTAGCCTAGATGCCATTTTAAATTTTTAGATAATACCTAAAAGTTCACAAAAAATAAAAAAATAATTGTGTTTAAGAAAGGGTTGTCTGCTAGTTAACTCAATAGGTTTGCCGACTCTCAGTGAGATGAGACCTCAAAAAAAATAATTTCTCGAACATTTTATGTTCGCACTGCTGTGATGCAACAAAAAATTAATAAAGTAAGGCAACAACTACTTTATGTCAAATCTTGCATAAAAATAAGTTTCATAAATATATGAATATGTTTTAGCACAAGAGAGAGAGTCTACAATGATATTTTGATATTTTCAACAAAAATATGGCATTGCATAATCATAAAAATAATGAATTCACAAAATCAAGATCATGAAATTTTCTAACTTAAAAAGACCCAAGCATATGATAATTAAGCAATGCAATGACAATTATTATGCAAATAAAATATGTAGTAAATCCTTAAATTATAAGCCACAAAAAAAAATTCATGCAATTGATCTAACAACCTTTACTTGAATAGTTGTTGTGTGCATAACAATTTTCAATAATCCAATAAAATTATGCACTAATTTTCAGCAATAAAATATGGAAGAAAGAAAGGTGCAAGCCAACTGATTTTCAGCAATTATGTGTGTCTTTATCTTTTTCTCTCTAAAATTCAGCAACCTTTTATTTATTTACTTATTATTTTTATTTTTATAACCATCAACAACAATTTCTATTGAAAAAGTTCGCCTCAGAAAAAAAATATTGGTTACATAGTGGCACAAAAAAAAAAAAACTCAGCATTAAAAAAAAATATTACCTTGATGATGAGCAAGAAATAAAGGCCAAGAGAGAATAAAAAATATGTGATTTGTTTCTCTCTACCTTTCGATAGAAATCTCCTATTTACAAAGTGCGTATATCAAAAGTGCAGATGGTTTAAATCAAAGTGCGTCTACTTTTGTTGCTTTAACAATGTACGCCTATTAACTTGCAAAAGGTATAATAATTTATGAGAGAAAATAGAAACAGATTGATATCAAAGGATTTCAGCTATTTTTTACAACAATAAGATAAACCCAACAATGGAACAATTATCTTAGAGATAATAACAAATAAATAATAAATTGACTCATGGCTTATGAAATCAACTTTTTCAGAGATGACAAATTTCAACAGAGTAAATAGAGAATTGATAAAAAATAATAATTTAAGAGAAATATTGTTCAATAAAATACAAACTCATAGGAAACCAAATAATCGATTTTGGTCCTGGGACCTATGAGTTATGAGCAAGAATTAAATAAAAAATAAATAAATGAATAATGGAACCTAGGAACGGTAGGTTACGAGCCCACCATGCTTCCACACCTGCTCTTATACCAATGTTAAAAAACTTGAGGGAAGAGATGGACCCACTCCTAGGATTAGGGGCAGTGTCATGAGACTATCGATCATAAAAATCAGGCTTTTACCAGAACTGTGAGAACTCTGTAAATTTCTGTGTACCTCTCCATAAGCATGAAACCCTTTTTAAAGAGGGATGGAGGAGGTCGTTCTCTAACATTTGGCTTCCTCTTGAAATCTCTGAGAAAACATGGCACTATAATCCTGGGAAGTGGGTGGTTACTTTCTATCCGTTAGATAACAATACTTTCTCTCTCTAAGAAGACTCCCTTTTAGTGATAAGCATTAAATTATAAGATAGAGTAATATTGCACGTTTAGGGGCCCCATGGCCACACACACGTACCAACAAGATCTACATCTCAATCTTGGGATAAAAAATGATTTCACCAGCTAACCCCTTCCTAAAACCGGTCACGGCTGGTCATTTGGGTCTCAAAAACTGCCGCTCTCTTGCTGCTCTCGGTCTTTACCCCTTTTTCCCTCCCTCTCTAGCCCACTGGTTTCCTCTCGTCCTTCTCCCTCTCTCCCATAAGCGGCCTCGAGATAATTTTGGAGGACAAAAAGAGATGATGCGATGAAGAACAACTCCTTCTCTCTCGAAAGGTCACAAGGTCTCAGAGAAAGGTTGAAGAACAAAAAACAGGTATGCTATGTCTCTGTATTTCTCAATCTCTCTATCTATGAATCTCTCTTTGTATTTCTCAATCTCTTTCTATATTTGTATCTCTATATCTCGCTTTTATTGGGGTAGGTATTTCTCAATCTCTCCCTAGAGAGATAATACAGGAAGAGATTGAGAAATACAGAGAGAGATTCATAGATAAAGTCTCTTAATTTTGTTGTACGTTTTTATGATTGATTAATAAAATACTGGAACTTCTTTTAAAAAAAAAAAGATTCATAGATAGAGAGATTGAGAAATACAGAGATAGCATACCTGTTTTTTGTTCTTCAACCTTTCTTTGAGACCTTGTGACCTTGCGAGAGAGAAAGAGTTGTTCTTCGCAACATCGTCTCTTTTTGTCCTCCAAAATTATCTCGGGGCCGCTTGGATATGAGGAAATTAGAAAGAAGGAGCAACGGGAGAGAGGGAGAAGAAGGATGAGAGGAAATCAGTGGGCTAGAGAGAGGGAGAGAAAAAGGGGCAAGGACTGAGAGCAACAAGAAAGCGAGAATTTTTGAGACGCAAATGACCTGTGGTGGTCGGTTTTAGGAAGGGGTTAGCCGGTGAAACCATTTCTGATCCCAAGATTGAGATGTAAATCTAATAGTAATCCTTAGGGGTCCTATTCTACAAGGTGTGGCAGGGTCCCATAGGATCATTACTCTAACATCAACAGCAACTATATGATGCAGCCATGCCCCTTCATGACTGGGCCAAAGAAGGGTTGCAGAACCCAAAAGGGAAAGAAAGGGCAATAACGTAGTAAGAGTTATATATTAGGATTATTTTAATTATTCTTTTGTTTAGGGAGTGCGCAGGGATAATTAGCAGGGCGACTTTAGAGTTCATATTGTGTTTATCTTGTATCGATTGGGTTAGTTTGAGGGATATAATTAGGATAAGGGTAAATTTAGAAGAGAGTTTATCTTTATCAACAATAACCAACTTGGGAGGTCTTTTTTGGGTAAAACATGACAGGGAAAATGTGGCTATCTAGAATCCCGTGAATATGAGAGAGAGAAAATAGGGATAGGTATAGAGAGAAGCTTTTTATTAGTTATCTTATTTTAGTCTATTTAAAGGGACATCTCCTTTCATTATAAATCAGTCTATGAATTGAATAAAAAATGGTCTCTTGAAAGAGATTGTTTTGGAGGTGGATTCCCTTGCAGACCTTTGAGAGAATATATTTTTCTCTTAACCTTCATTCTTTTTATTGTTAATTTTGTGGTTTTATTCTCTCCCTGCATCAATTGGTATCAGAGCCAGGTTCCAATGGCTTCACAAGAGACACCCCTCGATGGATTAAAGGTATTGACTAGATTAGCTCAAGCCCTAGCAGAGAGAGTAGACCAATTCGTGCATGTAACTGTGAAAGTCGATGAGCTTGCGCAATATTCGCTCAGCTTCAGGATGAAAGGAATCCAGAGACCGATGTTGGAACTCAAGGCAACAGTGATGAAAGATGTATGCATCTTGTTCCTAACCAACCTCCGGTGGCCCCAGCTAATAACGAATTCAATGAACGAATTCTTCGGTTGTTGGAAAGAGAAAGAGAACCTGGAATTAAAAATGATAGTCCAGAGTTCCATGGTCGATTGCATGCAGATGATTTTCTTGATTGGCTAAGTGAAGTCGAGAAAGTGTTTGGGTAAAAGATATTGCAGATCACAAAAAAGTAAAATTAGTAGCCACAAAATTTTCTGGCCATGCATTGGTTTGGTGGGATGATTTGCAACAGGATTGTCTTCAACAAGGCAAGGAAAAGATTAATTTGTGAGAAAAGATGAAGACGAAGATGTGCCGAAGAGTTTTACCAGTAAATCAAAACCTCAACCAAGGTGAAAAGTCGGTAAGTGACTATACTGAAGAGTTCTATATTTTGACATCTAGGGTAAATTTACAAGAGTATGAAGATCAAAAAATAAGTCGTTACTTGAATGGGCTAAATCAAGGCATTCAGAATGAATTGGCCTTCAAAGATGTCTATAAGATGTCTGATGCTTATACTTTGGCCCTCAAAGTAGAAGAAATAGTCAATCTGGGCCTTGGGAGAAATAGCTTAGTGACAAGAGGCTTTACTTCAATACAGAGGCAGCAAGCTTTAAGCTTTAGCCTGGACATATGGCATGCAATTGACCCTCACGCAACCCCTTGTCAAAGTTAATTTGGCTGAAGAAAATTATGAAGAAGTAGTTGATGAAGGATACACCTATGAAGGCAAAGGTGATATTGGGACGAGCTAGTCTTATGAAGGGACTGGGCCTTTCAAAGGTGAAGTTGAGGATTTGTATGGAGATGAAGAGGGTGAAGCCTTAATTGTCCAGCAAACTATGTTATCAACCCCAATACCTAACGATGATGAGAAGTGGCTGCGATATAATTTTTTTCGAATAATTTACACATCAAGAGGCAAGTTATGCACAATATTAATTGATGGTCAGAGCAGTGAAAACATTGTGTCGAAAGAGATGGTGGCTAAACTTCAATTGAAGGAATGTAAACACCCACGCTCATACCACATCCAGTGGTTCAAGAAAGGAGATGAGGTATCAGTTTTTACTCGTTGTTTAATCTCTTTTTCCATTGGTGCTAATTATAAAGATAAAGTGTGGTGTGATATAACACCTATGGATGTATGCCACATATTACTTGGTAGACCATGGCTTTATGATCATGATATGGTGCATAAAACTAGGCCAAACACTTATTCTTTTGTTAATGATGATATTAATATAATACTCCACCCTATGAAGCAACTTCCTACAGCCAAATCCACTAAAGAGGAGGGTTCAAAGTTGCTTAATGTTAAAAAATTAAAAGGGGACAACAAGGATATGGATGTGATTTATGTATTGGTTGCAAAAGAAAATTCTGCACCGACTGCAATTTTTAGGTCTCTTGAACCTTTACTTGATAAGTATAAAGATTTGATGCTTGAAGAATTACCTGATGGTCTTCTTCCAATGAGAAATATTTAGCATCACATTGACTTGGTGCTTGAATCTAGCCTATCAAATTTGGCCCATTATCGAATGAGCCCCATGGAACATGAGGAGTTGCATGGACAAGTTGTTGCATTGCTTAAGAAGGGATTGCTTCGAGAAAGCATGTGACCATGTGCCGTCCCTGCATTATTGTCTCCAAAAAAAGATAGGTCATGGAGGATGTGCGTGAACAGTCATGCAATCAACAAAATCACAATCAAGTATCGATTTCCCATACCTAGGCTCGATGATATGTTAGATACGCTTAATGGAGCCAAGGTTTTCTCAAAGATTGATTTAAGGAGTGGGTACTATCAAATGCGAATTCCACCTGGAGATGAATGGAAAACGCTTTCAAAACTAGAGATGGACTATATGAGTGGCTTGTGATGCCATTCGGCCTTTCTAATGCACTAAGTACATTCATGCGCCTAATGACTGAGGTACTTCGTCCTTTTATTGGTAAATTTGTTGCGGTTTATTTTGATGATATCTTGGTTTTTAGCGCTAACCCACATGATCATCTTAACCACTTGGAATAAGTCTTTGATGTGTTAAGGAAGGAGTCACTTATTGTGAATTAAGAAAATACTCATTTATGACAACCAATGTCGTCTTTCTGGGGTATGTTGTTTCATTTGAGAGAATTAAGGCGGATCAATAAAAAGTAAAAGCCATAGCTGAGTGGCTGGTGCCAAAGTCACTCGTTAAGGTGCGTTCTTTTCATGGCCTAATGATATTTTATCGTCGATTTATCAAAAATTTCAGCACTCTAATAGTACAAGTGACTGATTGTATGAGGGCTGGAAAGTTTTTATGGAATCCCACTGCTGAAAAGAGCTTCACTTTAATTAAACAAAAGATGATGCAAACACCAGTACTTGCCTTACCAGATTTTTCTAAGGTGTTTGAGATTGAAACTGATGCATCAAATGTTGGCATAGGGGCAGTTCTAAGTCAAGAGGGACGACCATTGGCCTTCTTTAGTAAGAAATTGAATGATACATGTGAGAAATATTCGGTTTATGACCACGAATTTTTTACAGTGATGCAAGCCTTAAGCACTCCAGTATTTGAGTTCTCAGAAAAAGTTGAATGCACGACATGCTAAGTGGATGTCCTTCCTTCAAGAATACACGTTTCTATTAAAGCACAATGCTGGAACCCAAAATAAGGTAGCTGATGCTTTAAGTAGAAGGGTAGTGTTGCTTAGAACTTTGTCTATGGAAGTGTTGGGGTTTGAAGTGATAAAAGATTAATACAAAGTTGATCTAATTTTCAGCAAGGTCCTTGAAAGGTGTGTTGATGGGCGAGACCCTAGTGGTGAGTATCTCGTACATGATGGTTGCTTATTTAACGGTGTGCGGTTATGTATACCTGATTGCTCCATAAGGGAGAAGATAATCATGGAGCTTCATGGTGGGGGCTTGGGTGGACACTTTGGGAATGACAAAACTATGGCTATGGTTGGAGAAAAATTTTTTTTGGCCACGTATGCGACGAGATGTTGATCGATTTGTGACCCGATATCGAACTTGCCAAGTATCTAAAGGTCACACACAAAATACAGGTCTTTATACTCATCTTCCTGTTCCAGATGCCCCATGGGTTGATATTTCTATGGATTTTGTACTTGGACTTGCACGTACCACACGAGGTGTGGACTCTATTTTTGTTGTTGTTAATCGATTTTCCAAAATGGCACATTTTATTCCTTGTAGAAGAACTATGGATGCTATATATATCGCGAATCTCTTTTTCAAAGATATTGTAAGGCAACATGGTGTTCCTAAGTCTATTACAACTGATCGGGATACAAAATTTTTAAGTCATTTTTGGCGCACTTTATAAAAGTGTATGGAAACCAAACTTCAATTTTCTAGTGCCTATCATCCTCAAACAGTTGGGCAAACCGAAGTACTGAATAGGAACCTTGGTAACCTCTTGAGAAGTATTGTTGGTGATAACATATCTCAGTGGGACTTCAATTTGCCTCAGGCTGAGTTTGCTTACAACAGTTCAATAAATCAATCTACAGGAAAATCACCATTTGATATTGTTAATGGGCGGACGTCTTTTCATGTGCTGGACCTAGTGCCATTACCCATGACAGGCAAGGTAAATGATGATGGCAATGCTTTTGCTGAACATATTCAAGATTTGCAAGCCCAAATCAAGAAGAAAATTGAGGAGAGCAAAGTCAAGTATCAAAAAGCCTCAAATGAGCATAGAAGAGAGGGTGACTTAGTAATGGTGTATTTGCAAAAGGAAAGGTTTCCGTTGGGAACCTATAATAAACTCAAGTCCAAGAAAGTGGGTCCTTGCCGCATCTTGAAGCAATATGGGAACAATGCATATAAGGTAAAATTACCGAGGCATTTGATATCTCTCTGATATTTAATGTTGCTAACTTATTTGAGTTACATGGCCTTTAGAAGTCGCAAAAGATGTAGTTGATATGATGAAGAAATTACCAAAGAAGAAAGATGATGAAATTGAGCAAGTTTTGAAGACTGAAAGCTTTCAAACTCGAAAGGGTTCCTATCGCCAATTTCTAGTCAAATGGAAGGGCAGGCCGTACTCTAATAACACGTGGATTTCTGAGCCAGAGTTCAAAAGAGTGGATCCAAACTTATATCGCATATATACTGAAGCCAACTCGCCGGACTCGAGTTGCTTTCAACTGGGGGGAATGATGCAGTCATGCCCCTTCATGATTGGGCCAAAGAAGGGTCGTAGAACCCAAGAGGAAAAGAAAGGGCAATGACGTACTAAGGGGAAATTATTATTATTTATTAGGATTATTTTAATCATTCTTTTGTTTAGGGAGTATACATGGATAATTAGCAGAGCGACTTTAGAGTGTATATTGTGTTTATCTTGTATCGATTGGGTTAGTTTGAGGGATATAATTTGGATAATGATAAATTTAGAAGAGATTTTATCTTTATCAACAATAACCAACTTGGGAGGTCTTTTTTTGGGTAAAACATGAGAGGGAAAACATGGCTATCTAGAAGCATGTGAATATGAAAGAGAGAAAATAGGGATAGGTGTAGAGAGAAGCTTTTATTAGTTATCTTATTTTAGTCTATTTAAAGGGACATCTCCTTTCATTGTAAATCAGTCTATGAATTGAATAAAAATTGTTATCTTGAAAGAGATTGTTTTGGGGGTGGATTCCTTTGCAGACTTTTGAGAGATGGTACCTTCCTTTTTTTTATTGCATGGTTTTAAAAAAATCATAATTATTTTATATTTATGTCATCTAGGTTTCCCTTTCTATTGTTTCTATATCTCTTTCCCTCTTTCATAAAATCTCTCTCCCATTTATTTTCCTAAAATCTCATATCTCTCTTTTATTTATATCATCTATAGTTTCCTCTGTACCAGTTTCATCTCTCTCCTTCTTTCAATAAAATCTTTCTCCCATTTATTTCCCTGAGATCTCTCCCTCTCAAAGGACACTCTCAATGGTTTCTCTCTCTCTCTCTCTCTCTCTCACTCTCTCTCTCTCTTTATTTTCTCTATCTTGCAGTAACTCTAAAAAACTTATGATAAAGAAACCAATTATTTCTCTCTCCCTCTATGTGATAACTCTCATCTTAAATATCTTCTATAATATTTCCCTTATTTCACTCATCTCTCCTTTAATCTCTCTCCCCATTTCTCCCTTCCAAAATATCTTTTTAGGAAAAACCTTTTCCATCCTCTCTCACCATAAACCCTCATGCCCCACCCCAAAAGCCTATCATGCCCCACCTTATTTTATGAGAAAACAATGCAGTTATTTCTCTCTCTAAAATTCATTTATTTACTGATCTTTCACAAGGATTTTTTAGCTCGAAAATATTTTCTCAAGAGAAAGGTAAAAGGTACGATGTTTGTGTCTATTTCTATGTAGTATATTTTCAAATTGTAATATGATTTTGTTTACATATAGAAAATAAGTGGTTTGATCTCTCTTACACAGGTCATAAAACTCAATTTGATAAAAAAAAAACTAAGGATTTAGATTATTGGATAGTTCTAATATTATTATAAACTTGAACAAAGTAATAAAATAGTAGTATATTTTTAAAATTGTAATAAGAATTTTTTACATGTAGAAAATAAGTTGTTTGATCTTTCTCTCAGGTTGTGAAACTCAATTAGATTGAAGAAACTAAGGATTTAGATCCTTGAATAATTCTAATTTTTTATTATCAACTTGAACATAGTAATAAAATAGTAGTATATTTTTAAAATTGGAATATAAAGTTTTTACATGTAGAAAATAAGTGGTTTGATCTATCTCTCTCACGCAGGTCATGAAACTCAATTAGATTGAAGAAACTAAGGATTTAGATTCTTGAATAGTTTTAATTTTTTATTATAAATTTAAAAATAGTAATAAAATAATACTTATTACTACTTATAATTAATATTATCAATATTATTATTATTATTATTATTATTATATTATTATTATTATTATTATTATTATTATTATTATTATTATTATTATTATTATTATTATTATTATTATTATTATTACTATTATTATTATTATTTATTTTGATTGCCTATAAGTTATTTATTTATGCTATTGTCTCCTCTAGCTTTCTTTTGTTATCTTCCAGATGTATTATGCCTCTATTATGAAATATTATTTTAATTTATTTTATAAACTATTTTTATCGTATAATGTAAAGCCCATGGATCTTAAATGCCAATGGAAAAAAATATTTTTTTTCCTTCTTGATTTTTATGTTAGATTATAGTAATTTTGTTTCTATCTCAATTTCACCCTTTATGATTTTAAGCATATTTTGTTATATTTTAGTTTTTTATGAATATTTTATCATTACATTAGTTTTTTGATGACAGTAATAGCTTTCTCTACCTATTTTCTAGGTGTATTATTGCCTCTTTTGAACTCTTTATTATAAAACAAAATTAAATGGCCAAATTGAGATAGAAACAAAGTCGATTTATCATTTAACATAAGAATCCAAAAGAAAATTAATCTTTTTTCTTTAGTATTCGAGATCAATGGGCCTTACCTTAGAAAATAAAAGTAAAATGATACTAATAA
Source organism: Amborella trichopoda (assembly GCF_054954075.1). Taxonomy (NCBI): domain Eukaryota; kingdom Viridiplantae; phylum Streptophyta; class Magnoliopsida; order Amborellales; family Amborellaceae; genus Amborella; species Amborella trichopoda. Next base: position 8,286,245 of record NC_142339.1, read on the forward strand.
TAATTTAATAATTTTATTATTATTTTATATTAATAAATAATAATAATATTTTAGCCTTATTATTATTATTATATTTTAAAAATAAAATAATAATAATAGTATTATTAATATTAATATTAATAATAAAAATAAAATAAAATAATAATTTTATTTCTATCTCAATTTTGGCCTTTGCATATTTTAACTATAATTTTTATATTTTAAAAGTTTTTATGACTATTTTAATATTACATTAGTTTTTTAATGGCAATATTATATATATATATATATATATATATAAAATATTAATGTGATTAAGCATATACAAAATTTGATTATTTGAGATACTTGAATATCTTTTATTTTCTAACTATGAATTTTGAATTATTAAAAACCATTCTTAACCTATACGTTGTGATCCTGTCTCCTCTAACTTTTTCTTACTATTTTTCATTTGCACTATGTCCCTCTTGATTCTTCTATTTAAAATAATATTAAAAATCTTTTGGTCGCATTTAGTCTTTTTTTGTGACAAATAGTATATCTGAATTATTTCGTTTGTTCATGCTTTTTAAATAAATTTTATACTTACTAAGTTAATACAATAGAAAAATATGACTTATTGAAAATGTACACCCCCCATTAATAAAGATGCATTTTTTATTAATCATAATTTATTTCTCTCACATTCAAATCATTATTTTCCATGCGCAACAAAAAACCCTCAGCCCAATAAAAAACGTATATAATTTTATTTATAATAATTTATCCCTCTCACTCAAGTTACTATTTCCTATGTATATTTTTAATGGTTAACATGTGGGTTAAGAAAAAAAAAAATGTTATTCTCACATCTCAGGCCTAAATCTCTCCCCCCCTATCTTATTCTTGAAATTACGTATTGATCAATATATATAAATTCTTATTACTCTTTTGTTTATGATAAGGTTAATGCTTCTTGAGTATGCCTTAATGGACTAATTTATTAAATATAGACATTAATAGGATCTAATGTCTTAAACTATCATATTGGATATTAATATTCGTAAGGCCCTGCATAAATTTATTTATTAGTTTTATTTATATAATTTAAATTATTTTTTAAACGATATTTATTATTTTAATTGTATGTCAAATGAATTTGTATCAATAAAAGTATACTAAAAATAATATTTACCATCACATTTATTATTAATTAATAAAATATTCAAGTGTGAAGATAAATGCATTAAATTCTCTCTCTAAGATCATGTTTTATTGAAATTTTTTTAATGATAAATATATTTCAATGATTAATATTAAATATCATGTTGCACGTGCATATTACTAGTTATATATTAAACAAGAGCAACACCCCTCTTCTTATCGAGCCACGTATCTTTTTTGATTCAATGCTTATACCTCTCTGCCTCCCACATTTCTACACACTCTCTTTCTCTCGTATTTCTCTTAATTTACTCTACTTTCCATCTCTCATACGTTTTTCCATTATCTCTATCTCTCCATTCTGCATGCATACAAATACATAAAAATAGGTATAACTCCTTCGATTGCGTGATGACACCTCATATTCTCGCCATCTCTCTCAGGTCTCTATAGTAGCTCTCTCTCCCTCTCCATCCTACATGCTTAAAAATACATACAAATAGGTAACTCCTTTAGTTGTGTAGCAACGTTGCATGTGCATATTACTAGTTATATATTAAACGAGAGCAACACCCCTCTTATTATTAAACGAGAGCAACACCCCTCTTATTATGGCGCTACGTGTCTTTTTTTATTCAATGCTTATACCTCCCTCCCTCCCAACACACGCTCTCTTTCTCTCTTATTTCTCTTAATTTACTCTACCTTCCATCTCTCCTATGTTTCTCCATTATCTCTATCTCTCCATTCTACATATATAAAAATAGGTAATTTATTTAGTTGTGTGATGAGACCTCATCTTCTCCACATCTCTCCTATGATTATATATTAACTCTCCATCTCTCTCGCCATCCTACATGTATGAAAAAACATACAAATAGGTAACTCTTTTAGTTGTGTGATAACACCTCATCTTCTCTCTCTCTCCTAATTAAAGCAAACTTAATTTACTCATCTTTTCCTTTACCCCACATTTCTATACTTTTATTCTCTCTCTTCCTACATGCACGCAAATGCATAATGATGACACTCATCTTCTAGGTAACTCCTTTTTTGTTTCTATGTTATCATTCTCTCTCTCCCTACATGTACGCAAAGGCATAAAAATAGGTAACTCATTTTTTAGTATGATGACACTTCATCTTCTAGGTAACTTCTTCTTTTAATATGGTGACGTCCAATCTTCCATCTTTTCCCAATTTAAGTAAATTCATTTCTCTCCTCAATTTAAGTAACTTCGTTTGTCTCTCTTCATGATTTACTCTCATTCCCTTCCATATTTCTCTTCCCTTTCCACATTTATATCTCCCATATTTCTCTTCTCATTCCAAAGACCTCTCTCTCATTTTTTTCTCCCCCTCTCACAATTCTCCTATCTACATTAATTTCTCTCACACACACATGCACGCCACAACTCTCTCTCTTCTCTCCCACTCTCATGCATACCACAACTCTCTCTCTCTCTCTCTCTCTCTCTCTCAACGTTTAACATGTGCTTCACACGCCACAAATGTGACTATGGTAATTCTCTTCAATGCAATCATATTTTTTTTTTCTACATTGGTATGTTGATTTCTATTTTCTTTTGATATTGTATATTGTCTGAATTTCTGTTTTTTCTTTTCTTTTCTAAAAATCCATAGATGAAGCCCATCTACACGCTATGGAAGAAACAAAAAAGATGTATATAACAGCCTTGGCTACTTTGAGAGAAAATCTAGTTTGAGAGAGAACCTAGATGAGCTTTCATTTGGTTGCTTATTAAGTATTAGAGTTCTTCAGTATTACTTGTGCTTAGAAGTGTGTGTAGTGTTTAATGTAAGAAATAAATAATTTTAATTGCTTATCGGGTGTACTTTTGTATGTTGAATGAAGCTATGCAAGGCAAGCATATTTTTTTCCTCTACATAGGTATGTTGATTTCTATTTTATTTTGATATTGCATATTGTAAGGATTTCTTCTTTTTTTTTTTTTTTTTTGAGTTTTTATTTTTCAGGAACCTACACGCGAAGCCCATCTACATGCCATGGAAGAAGCAAGAAATATGTATATAGCAGCCTTGACTTACTTTGAGAGAACTTAGATGATTCTTCATTTGGTTGCTCATTGGATATTAGAGTTCTTGGATATTACTTTTGCTTAGAAGTGTGTGTAGCATTTAATGTAAGAACTAAATAATTTTAATTGTTTATCGGTTACTTCTATATGCGCAATGAAGTTTCTGGGTAATTCAGTGGGGAAGACAAGGGACACTACCTGTTTTTTCAAGTAGATTAGGAATTAACGTTTTTAAGGTATTAGTAGGTAGTATTAGCGGTGGGAAATAAACTACAATGTGGTAAATAGAGTGTGGGGTGCTACCACCCTTTCCCAATGTGCAATGAAGTTATACAAGGTACTTTACATAGATGATAAAATACACCCTAATAAAATGTATTAGTTGTCATGCTCAGACCTATGCAAAATTTCACGACGATGAATGAATGTTACATCATCATCTTTGCATTAAGCGAATTTTCATTTTTTATGTGATACTCTTTGTTTAATTGCAACAATTATATGAATCATACAAGTATATTTTTAAGAAAATAATAACCTCCTGATAATAAATATATTTAATACTACAATTGTGACTATTTAGCTATAAATACTAATACTAATAAAAATAAATTAGTTTTATTATGATTTTCAATAGTAATTATTCAAGTATTATAAAATATATAATACTACAATTTTCTCACAATTTTCTCTCTATTCCCTCTCTTCCTCTCTCTTCTAATAAATCAACTTTTCTAAAATTTCTCTCCAATATTCTCTCTCCTAATAAATCTCCCTCTACGATTTTCTCTCTCTTCTCTCCTCACCATATTCTCATATATCTCAACTCTATCTTTCCTAACAAATCGACTTTCCTAAAAATTTTCTACCCCTCTCCCTCACTTTTTTAAACTTCTATTTTTCATAACTTGTATTTACACATATTACACTTTATTTTCTTTTATATTTCAATAAAAGAATTCAGTGAGCGGTTGACTACATGATATAAAATGTAGCTTTCTATCTCAGGTAAATTTCTTTCATATATTTAAAATCATTAATGTTATTTGTTTTCAATTTTGAATAATATTTTTATATTTTATGTAAAAATTATTTAATTCATATTAATGAAAAAAACATAATTATAATTAAACATAAATACACACAATAGAGGTACTAATATAATTGAATTTTTTTTGTAGAAATAACTACCTCAAAATCAGGTCACATCAGTAAATAAAAAAATTAAAAATTGTAGTATCACTATAAATAGTAATTACAAGAGGAAAAATAAAACAAAAACCCTTTTGATTTGTTTTATTCATTTCTATTTTTCTTCTTCTATTTCTTTCATTTTCTATCTTTACCTTTTTTACAATTTTTAAAATTCAAATTAAAATTAAAAAAAGAAGAAAAAATTTACTGTCATAAAATGAGGAAAAGTAAATAATACAAACATTATTATTATTTTTTATTGCAATAGATACATGTTTGTTATAATTTTATTATATATATCATGTGACATATTTTTTTATTTTCATATTCTCTAATTTTTTTAATAATTTTTATTTATAAGTGAATAATATATATATTTTTTAATTAAAAATAAAATTAATTATATTAAAAATAATGTAACAAAAAAAATAAAAAGAGTAATTAATAACAATACAAATTATATAAGTTAATAATATACTAAAACTTATATTGCTAAATGCAAAAAAGAAAAAGATAATTTTTTATTGTTTTTCTTTTTTGCATCTTTAGTTTTGCTAATTTATCAAAATAATACTAGCTTATAAAAAAATAATATATATTAATATAAGTAAAACTAATTTAGTGAATCATATAATTAAAAAGAAAAAAAATACAATAAGCAAGTTTTTATGCTTTAATTTGACCCATAAATATGCAGAATGCATTAAATTAGAATAAGAGAAAAATATTCATATTTTTGTATTTACTGTATTGCTTCTCAATTATTTTTATCAAATAAGACCGGTAAAAGTAGGTCTATCTTGTCTCTCTGTAATTATGTAAAGATGGATCCATTAGAAGCTTTCTCTCTCTCTAATCGAAAGTCTTTTTAAAATATTATTTCAAACTAAAACTTTATTTTTATAATTAATAATTAGTTTCACATACAACACACATGCATATCACTAGTCCCTACAAGACAATGGATATTTTTTTCTTTTTTATACAAGGTAAAATTGAAATTTATACTGAAAGACTAATGCACTCTACAAATAAAATTCAGGACACTAACTTCCACGTCCAAAAAACGATTGTACTTTTATAAAAGTTTTAAATTTGCTTTTAGTTAAATTTCTAATTAAATTAATTTTTAAAACAAAAAATAATATCTTTTTTTATAAATACAACCATCACAACTCCTTCTAACATTAATATTTCTATTTTCAAAGATAGTTAAGTATAGACAAACACATGTGTGAATAATCATCCTATAGGACCCTCACACAAATCATGTTTACACGACACAAAAAATTGACAGTAGGATTTCACTTTCTTTGAGATTCCACTGAACGTGAGAAGGGCCGACGAACGTTAGCCGGTAAAATCTAACTTTTCTCTCATTGAGTGAGCTAAAATCATCTGATAAATCTCGGGCACAATGGGTAGGATTAGGGTAACGAGACTCCCTTAACTTGTTGAATCAATCTCAGCCTCTCGCTCTACAATCAACAAAAGGATCAGGGGATTGGAAACTCCTCATTCGTTAGCCCATTGAATCAATTGCTCTCTCTCTCTACATGAAAATATGGGTTAGGGTATTGGAAACCTTAATCAGCGACCCTCCCATGTAAATTCTTTACACCCCACCATCTTCTCAAGGCCTCTTCTTCACCCACACTCCTGCTCATTCTCACTTTCCGACTGCTCGATTCTTACTCTTTACCTCTACAAATCTCATGCATCCCCAATAGCCTATTGCACTAGTTAACCAGTAAAATTTAAACGGATGCAGGCGTTTTGCTTCATTTTACAAGGCACGAGAGTTAAAGAAACCCAAGTAGCTCCATTTGTCAAATATGAAACCATGAGATTTCTTCAGATTAATTGGTAAGAAGAATCGGTGCTAATCTATATGCATGTTTTGGGTTCTTTATCTTCATGACATGAAAAAGTTTTCTAGCTTATTCATGCTAGCATACTTTAAAAATGACAAACAACTGCATGTAAAAATGAGAAAATTGATCTTTGGTTGTTGCAAAGAGAGAAGTTACAGACATAAGAGATGTGCGATAAAGGGGATGGAAGGCAGTAAATAGGATGGAGGACAAAATCTACGGCCGGCTGACCTCGATTGTCTCTGCAACCTTTATCCAAATCTCAAAGCATGCAAGTCTTACTGCGAAGCGTTGGGGTCCTAATATGCAATATGTGTGAGGGTCCCATAAGAACATTACTGGTAAGGTTATGTAAATTAAGGGGTTGTATAGATACCATATCGGAAATTGTATTTCTTGAGAAAATATTTCATGTAAAATGGATTTCTATTGTCTGGATGATATGGATGCATAACATTTTCATGGCTTTTTTCTTTTTATTTTTCTGTAATTACATTTTTTTAAAAAATTTTAGAGAATTTTTCTTTCTAAAAATTTAGTTGACAGCCTGTCTTTCTAAAAGGTTAAATTTGAGATAATTCATCTCTCTATAAATTTTGAAAAAGTTTTTCTCTTTGAAAACTTCAGGTACTTTCTCTTTCTAAAACTTAAAATTTTAGATGCTTTATTTCATTTTGAATTTTGAGATAGTTTCTTTCTCTAAAAATATTTAGTAAAACTTTCTCATTAAAATGTCAAATTTAGAGTTTCACTCTTGAAAATTTTATATACTTACTTTCTCTACAATTTTCAGATATTTTCTTATTGTAAAACTAAAAATTTGTGATAGTTTATCTCTCAAAACTTTTTACGCACATTCTCTCTCTAAAACTTAAAATTTGGGATAGTTTATATATATAAAAAAACTATTTTGTCAAAAAAAAATTTGAATCAGTTTTTCTTCTAAAACCTAAATTTGAGATAGTTTCTCTTTCTAAAACTTTGAAATGGTTTTTTTCTCAAAATTGTTTCAAACCACTCTCTCTCTCAAACTTAAAATTTAAGTTAATTACTCTCTCTGAGAATTTAGAGATAGTTTTTGTCTCTAAAACGTTATGGGTATGTTCTTTATCTAAAATTCGCCGATGTTTCTTTCTCTAAAATTTTAGGATACTTTCTCTCTCTAGAACTTAAAATTTAAGATAGCTTTTTTAAAAAAAAAATTGAAATAGTTTCTATCTCTCTAAAATATTTCAGGTATTTTCTATCTCTAAAAATAAATATAATTTCTCATTGAAATTTTAAGATACGTTCATTCTTCTTAAAATGTGAGATAGTTTCTTTCTCTAATTCATTGGGTATTTCGATAGAATTGATTGTATTTTGTGAAGTAGTTGGCTTCATAACGGGGAAATTTGGCTGGAAAACAATTTCCCCTGGTAAAGGCACCGCTAGGGATTTCCAGTAGAAATGAGAAAAATAATTTCCAGTAGAAATACTTTTCTGTACCAAAATTTCAATAAAACCGCTACAAATGCGCCATCTCAATGGAAAAACATGTCTGGGAATATCTTTCGAGTGATCCAAACGATCCATAAAAATATTGATCATTGACTAATGCATATAACTCTTAGTATATGCTATTCAAGTAGGGATAGTTTAGTATGTCCAAGTAAAATCAATTTTGGACATTGAAACCATAAAATGAGCATGCATTAAATCCATGGAGAGTAGGTTAAAGAGCCAAATCTGGAGAGTTAAAAACATTTGATCATTTGATGCCTGATTTCCTCAATCAAACCTTATCATGAGATTAGTCCAAGGCACTTTTTGGTTCAGAATAAAATTTTATACGAAAAAATTCTCTCTTGTTGTTAAGTACGGAAATATTTTTACATCAATTAGTTGTCAATTGCGGTAAAAAGACCAATTGGCATGAAAATATTATTTTTTTTACCCACATGAGAGAATTTTTTCATGTAAAAATGTTTTCTAAAAAATAATTTAACACAAACCAAACGTGTGAGTACGTGTTGATTATTTTATTGGGAATGGGTGTTTGGTGTTTTACGTTATCAGTTTTAGCATCTCAACACTGGTCAGTGGCCATGTTCTAAAATGCATCTTTGTATGTTATTCTCTTGTAACAAACATCATCAAATACGAAATCTTAATTGTTCTTCCCTTGTAACAAACATCATCAAATACAAAATCTTAATTCAAAATGCGATGCCTTCTTGAACAATTGTTGTACTGTGCCGGCTTGAAACTTTTTCTCACCAAGTGCATTGCATCAGGGATTAGAACTAGAAACCTCACCATTTTATTATCCGAAATACGACATATTGAATCAATGAACATAATGTCTTCAATCAAATGAAGAAAGTATAGAAGTTTATTCAATTCCTAATAATACACTGTAAAAAGGTAGTCACACACAGATCCAAATAAGAAATAAAAAAACAACACACAAGTAAATATGAACAAGTTGAAATAAGAAAAGATTTGGAGCATTGCAGTTTCAAATTCACCCAAATAGTGAAGAATAATTGACCACCGAAATTCAGATCTCAAGAACGGGTAGGGGCCTTTCTTTTCCACGCTATGCATGGTGCTCTTATATATGCTCTCAAGGCCTCCACCCACTACTTCTCCTCACATGATAGGACCCAAATCACAACTTGAAAATCCTTTTTGTCCATCGTTGTGTAGGAAACCCGACCATTCCACTCTCGCAATCGTGAAAATGAGAGCTTATATTCTACTGTAAATGGAGCATCACTTGTCTCCCATTCCTCTCCTTTCATGTCATAAAATACAATAACATCATGGAAGCCGTACCTGATTGTTCCAATACAAAAGCATGGATAAAAACTTGCCTGGAAAATTTATTATTGAACCCCATCTTGACAACGATGAAGACTTCAAGATCCTCGGGTTGTCAAGAGACATGATTTTGAAGTGGCTGGTCATTGGATCGAAATGAAAACCAATATCGAACGAATTACCGAAACAAAAATAAATTTTGAACCAATTATGTTCTGGTTCTACTGAGGGGACCCGGAAGAAGTCTCTTTGCGTGAGAGGATTTCCTGTGATAACTTGAAACAAGCAACACCACTACTGATGCATGTTGGTCCAAATACAGTGGATTTTTATGATTTTCAGAAGTAAATAGAACTATATCAACATGCAAGATGGGCTTTGAACTCAATCAGAAATATCAACAAACATATGACATGCAATTCTTATCAAAATACCCACAACAAGTTGTTGTAAATTCTTTGGAACTCAAGAGGATGTACATAAGCTTATAATCCACTAAAAAATCTCCAACCAAAAAATCAATTGCAGCTATTGATAAATTCTTCTGAGCAATCCAAAAGAAATTTTCAGCAAGTATGCACTCATTAAAAATCATTCCAGCAATATAAGAAAATATCTAATAACTATTTTTTTTGCTCATATAATGCTTTCCAACTTTTTTGTAGTATTTCTAGATGCATAAGATAAAGAAAAAAGTTGGAACAAACGCACTAAAACTTATGAATTTGCAGGTACAATTTGATAGCCTTTTAGAGAGATAAAGTGGTTGAAAATAAGTTTTCCAACAAGATATAACCCAAGATGAAACACAACTTTCATGCAAACAGTTGTTGGCAATAATATAGAGAGAGAGAGCTCATTCGAGATGCAACAGGTGCTTGGGTTGATCCTATGATTCTAGAGGGTTTTCACGAGAGGAGAGGCACGTCCCTACATCCAGTTCACCAAAAAATATAAGAGAGAGAAAACAATTTTAAGGAGAGAAGGAGAGCTCGTGTATGATTCCAAGACCTCACGGGACGAGGAATCAGAATCTTTTGATTCCATGTCCTTCCTCTCTCTTGTTTTGGTCTCCGAAAAGTAGCTGTTTCGCGGGAAAATTATAAAAAACGTCCGACCACATCCTATTTGTAATTTATTCAACTTAATTTTTTCTCTCACTTTTTTCTCAAAACAAACTTTTCATGTAAATACCCCCAAGGTAAAAAGTTCATTTTTTTAAGATGGAAATACCTTTTCCGTATACAAAAAAGTCATTTTGGCCACATTTTACGTCAACTTTTGGATCCAGTAGCTAGAGCGTACCATCATATTACATGTGCCCGACTCCTCTAAGATAACTACCCGACCGAAACTAAGTACTGCCTTATCGCTTTTTACATAGTGTGGTAGCCCGGACTGCCCTAACATAACTACCAGACCGAAACTCAGTACCGTAGGATCGTCCTTTACATAGTGCTAGAGCCCAATTATATCGATTGTCGATGCATCCTTTGCAATTGTCGGACACCCCTTTGTAACTGTTGGACTGCCCCTCTGCAATAGTTGGACTACCATTTAGACAGTCCCGAAGCCCTCCTAACCACATTTTACACAATGCTAGAGTCCTACCACAATTACTGAAACCTTATTACTAAACAGCAGTTGGGATAGAAGAGATTGGTGGGATAGAAGAGCCGGAGCCCCTGTTTTGGTGGGATAGAGAAAGAGAAATATGTTCGGTAAAAATAAAAAAAGGGGTAATTTAGGTATTTTTTATGTAGTGGCTGGTATTTACGTAAACAGAGGCACCTATTTTGGTGGGATAGAGGAGAGAGGTTTGGATAAAGTAAAAATATGGAAGGGTAATTGTGGTATTTTTTATTTGGTTGGAGTTATTTGTATTTTGAAAAAAAAAAAAAAAAAAAAACAAAAAAAAAAAAACGAGAGTTAGTTAGGCATAAACAATGTAGTCTTGGTTTTTTTATTTTTTTTGTAATTTTCCCTAGTTTCTCCACACACTCGATCCAACCATCCAGTCTACCTCGATCGATCCAACAATTCATTCCCAAGAATGAGAGGTACAGAGATTTAAGGGATAACGACTTATATTGAAACCCTAATCTCTACCAAACTTTTACAATTTTTTTTTTGATAAATTTATGGGGAAATCCTTCGCTATTTAAACCCCAATTTGTCAAGAGATTCTCTAAGAAATTGATTTCTATTAAAATTTGAAGGAAGTAATTATCGCTCCCTCTCGTCGGCACCTTTGACCGGGACTTACTTCCATGGAAAGTCCCCCTTATTTTAGACAAATGCTCATCTTTGTTTTACCCCACTGATGAAACCTTAAAGACTCTGGTTTATTGCTTGGGTCGAAGAAAGGATTTCTAAGGCCATTAATCTTCTCTTTTTAGACCCCACCTGCTCCGACCGGTCCCAAGACCTTCGCTTCAGTGATTGATCGGCTGGTTCAAGCTGGTAGGGCAAAACAAGCGGTGGGTTTCTTTGAAGACATGGAGAAGTTGGGGTTTTTAAAGGATAAGGAGGCTTTAATGGTGACTGTTGGTTCTCTGTGTAACCATCGGTTTGCATGCGAGGGTGAGGAGCTCGTGAAGAGAATGGCCGATTCGATCTTTCCTGATCAGGCAATCTGTGATGCTCTTGGGTTGATGCATTTCAGAGAAGCTCGATGAGGCAAAGTGGCTCGTTGGTGAGAATTACAGAGGTTGGTTTGAGCTTGGTGCCACCGCATAAAATTCGATTCTTGAATGTGTATGCAAATTATGCAGGGAAAGAGACCCACTTAGAATAGAGACTGAGACCTAGAAGGTGTTGTTAGAAATGGAGACCTCTAGTGCGGCTCGAAACACCAAGACTTTCAATGTTTTGATCAAATCTTACTGCAAAATAAGGAAGACCCAAGTGGCCATGAACCTTTTCAAGAACATGACTGAATGGGGTTGTAGCCATTCGTAGATTCGAACTGTTTTGATTAGGAGCCTTTACCAAGCTGCAAGATTCGGCGAGGGGGATGACATGCTTGAGAAAATGAAAGCATCTGGTTTTGGGGTAAACATTAAGACTTACTATGGTATTCTGCAGATTCTGTATGGAATTTAGAGGATTGATCATACAATGAAACTTTTTGAAATGATGAAGAAAGATGGGTATGAATCGGGGAGCAAGACTTTTGATTTGGGTGTTTGGAAGCTCTGTGTTCATGGTAGGGCTGAACAAGCCGATAAGCTATGCAAAGAGGCAGAGGAAAGAGGGGTCACCATTAAATCTACTGTGTGTGAAGTTGATCCTAGGTTTGATGAGAAGAAGAATGCTAAGAAGGAGAAGCCAAAGAGAGAGACACTGCCTATGAAGATAGAGAGGAAGAGGAGAGGAAGAGGCTTAGGAACTCAGGCTGAGCTTTGTGAAGAAGCCGAATAAATTCCAGAGGACTTATTGATGATGTTGGGTTGGGATCCAATGTGATGCTTCTGAACTAAGAGTTCGGGTGATTTTTCTTGAAATGGAATTGCTGGAAGTTTGTTTATTTCTTGCCAAAAGAAATGTTGAATCAAGGTTTCTTGGGTTTACAGTTGGTGTGTTTGCATTCCCACCGCATATGTAGGAGAATTACCTCAGGCATCGGTAAAGAATTTAACGAAGCAATGTCTGTTGCACTGAGTTCTGATTCTTTGTTTTAGTTTTATGCTTCAACTGAGGTAGAGATTTCAATGAAATAAAAGAACATATGATTCTTAAATTGGCTAGTTCCTGGAGGATGGGAGCTTAGTTATACATGTTTGGAATAGTTTTAGTTCCAATTTTTGTTGTGCTAGTTGTTATGATTGCCACCCTTTTGTTTTGAAAGAAGTAATATTTATTGGTAGAGTTATATTTTTCTTCTTTTTTATTTTTTGAGGTGATTCTTAGTTGTGACACATCAACACCCTCAACATTAATGTTGAACTAATAGCATTGGTTAGTTGATTCGGAATATGGATTCTCATTGTCTTTTCTCTGTTTTTTCTTTTTTGGGTCTATTACTGTACATGCTCATCTTTTTCCAAACGGAAGTGTATTTATTGACAGATGTATGTCTTTTGCTTCCTTTTAATGATTAATGGCTGGTGGGGATTTATGAGACAAAGCGTTGCTCTATTCTTTCTCTTAGTTTTTTCTCAGAAAATAAGAAAGACGCTTGTAAATTGTCCTATTACTTGTTGGGTTCTCTTCTTTTAATTTGCAGCTTTTCATTCTCCAAATTTTTATTTATCAAGTTTGAGACTTTGACTTTTTCTTTCTTCAAGTGGTCCTTAATTTGCCCAAACGTATATTTTATGTTTAAAGAAACTGTAGTTTATTCCATCAGTTCTTTTCTCAGTTACGAGATATCAGAGATTGAGAAATGGAAACATGAAATTTTGGTCATGGCTGTGAAGGTTTGCTTATTGACCTACTTTTTTTTTTCATTTATCTGTTTTTAGGGGATGGTGGCACTGAGTGTTGTAGATCTTTATTCTTGTTGGGATGGAGTTTTTTGTTTGGCATGAGGCTTATGAATCTGGATAACAATGTGTTGTTGAATATTTGTGTATTTTTTTTTGAAACTTTTAATAGTGTTGTATCGGATAAAAGGGAAATTACAGAGAGAGAGAAGGGAAAAGGGGGTAGAGACCACCCACTAGACGGGGTTCTATACCAAAAAATAGGCGAACCACAGAGCAGTGGCCCTATACAAAAAATGGGGCAGAGCCCGTACATATGCACAAAACAACCAAAACGTTGTGGAGGTATAGTCCACTGAAAGTATAACAAAAAAGACAATGCTCCACAGTAAGAAACGGGAAGGGCTCCTTGCTTAGCGAGGGCATCCGATTCCCGCCACGTATGCCTCCATGAGACGGCAATATCCCTGCATAAGTGAGTAATTTCATAAAAAATAGGGGCGAAGTACCAGGGACAAGGTGAGCAACCTGAGGCCCAGGAGATGACATTCTGGGCATCGCATTCCACAATCAATGAGAGACCCCATAGAGGGTCGAAAAGATTGATGCCCTTGAGGAGGGAACGGGATTCAGCTGTCTGGGAATCAGTGTGGCCCAGGTGAGACGGGAATAAGGCTGAGCTGATTTCTGAAATGCCTCCAGTGCCTGACGATCTGGAGTTACCAAGGGAGCACCCATCAAAGTTGAGTTTGGTTGTCCCGGGGGGGAGGTGACCATAAGGTGGACCGAGAAGGGCAAGAAGGCCGGAGAAGGAGTAAGGACTTCTAGTTGGTTAGGAAGGTGAAGGGTAGACCTTTGAATCTCTTGTAATTGGAGGCCCAAAAGATGACCGAGGAGATAATCTTGTGGAAAATGATCGGAGTCAAGCATTTCTCTCTGAAAATCCTGGAATTTTGCTCAATCCAGATTGTCCACACCGTGGCAGCCACGGATGCTTGCCACAAAATTGGGCCAGCTATTGGCTACGGGCAAGCAAGGTGCTACTTGAAGAGAGCCAGTATAGAAGGGGGAGTAACCCATTGCCATCCAAAGAGGCGGAGTAAGGAACCCCGCACAGGTTTTGGGCCAAATTGCAATGGAGGAAAGGTAGGGGTTACTGTCTTCGCCAGATAAACACATCGAATATCTGTTGGGGATTGCACATTGAAAGCATTAACATTTTAGTTTCAAATTATTATTTCAAGATGATAACTGTATGCGATACTTTTTTTTCTGATTTTCTATTCTAGGTTTTCAATACTTTATAGTATGATTGTTCAATATGTATTACTATATCTTTTGATGTATGGTCTTGTGGATCCTGGGAACTAGTGACTTCATGATGACTTTTTGTATCATAGCAATTTTAAACAAATTCGTAATTGATAGATTTGAAGATAATAAGTGTAGTAACTTTAACATTGAGGTTTCCCATGTGGCCAAGATCATAACACTGTACTTGTTTTGTATCTCTTTTACATTGTTAACATATGAAGTGTGCCTAGATGAAAGTCCCAATTTAGTAGTTTAATAGTTTTTCTTGGTTTAATAAAAATAGTAAAGTTCTGGTTTTTGTTTGATAATAGAGCAAGAGGAGATTGTCAGATCATTTGAGAAGAAACATGAACAACAAAACACTCTATGGAGGGCAATGAAATGATGACCCCTGTGCCTTTTACATGTTATTATGGTGAAATAACTTATTAGGACAACTTTCTAGGATAAGATATCATTGATGTTGGTGGTTGCTTACTTGATAAATGGGTTTTTTAATGGTGTTTTTGCAGTCATCCGGCTTTCTTTCGCCGTGTTTTACATCTTCTCTCTCTTTTAAGAAGCTTTGTATCCATGGGAACTGGTAAGAAATATAATTTATTCACATCTTTTACTCTTTCCTTGTGTTTTTTCTTTATGTTTGTGTCCTAGTTCGTCTAGGAAGTTTAGTCTTATAAATTTGACTGAATAAAATTATGCTTAGATCTTCTTGAGCTTGTCTTTTCTTCTATTGAATTTCTATCCAGCAATCTTTGGATCATATCTCCTACAAGATGATAGTGGCACATTATTGCTTATGACTTTGGAATTCTTGTAAGGATTCTAGAGAAATAGCTGTTCTCTTTGTTTACAAATATTATTCTTTTTAGCTGGTTAACTAGCCCTGAATAGTCAAATTGATTTTTGCAGGTCACTAGTGATTCTATTATTCGTAGGGAAAGAAAGGTGTGAATTGCTTATACTGGCTTCTAAAATGCAATAATTTACCCACGTACAGTTATGGACATGGATATGGAGAATGTCGTTAGATATTTGTGCATTTCTTCAAAGAACAATTGTTTCATGCGGACTGTTCCATGTTGATGCAAAATCCCTCGAGCCTCACCAGATTGTGGTGGTTCACTTTTTGGAGGATTTTGAGTTCTTCAGAGACATCCCACTTCATCTTCTTCACTGCATAGGCCTTGGATTCAATGGTGGCCTTATACACAGCCTTGGATTAGGGTTTTTGGGTTGAAGTCCTCTGTCGCTTCCTTGAGCTCTTCAATGGAGTAGATTTTGCACCTGTCTAAGCATTGGGTGACATCAGCCAAGAAATCCTTCCGTAAGAGGAGCTCCTCCTCCCTTTTGGAATTGATGAGGGGCCAATTCGTAATCGTCGCTATCAGTTATTATTGACTTTTTCCTAAAGGCAAAGATGAGAACCAGAGCAAGAACAGTAGTCAATCCCCCCAAAACCCCAACTGCTATAGACAATCCAGTCAGACTGCCATGTTGGTTCTTGTGAGAAACAACTGAAAGACTTGGTGGTGGTTTGGGCTGAACCAGTTGGGGTAATTGAGAAACAGATACAAAAACAGTGGAGAAAGGGTACGGCTTAGAGAGATTGGCTGTGGGGTTGGCAGAGATTAATGCACTCCCATTTTCCTTAAAAAACCGGCTAATCGACTCGTAGGTATCGCCAGGTTGAACAACATAGGTTATGAGGGAATTCATTCCCCCTCTGTAACTGGATTTATGTAGGGCAAAGGCATCTAATTGGGAAAATTACTTCAACCCCAATTTCTAGGTTAGTAGTTACAAGCCTAGGGTTTGCCACAATAACAACCTGATATGTTGTGGGGTTAAAGGAATTGGTATGTGTATGCTATTTCTTGATCTGATATCTGATATTGGCTTGTGAGTAATTGTTCATACATGCACAATAGATTGGGATAGAGAGGGCCTGGTTTCGGACAAGAGGAGATCTGAGAGAAGAGATGTTGCTTGCTTTAGCTATTCTCAGCCTGCTCACTCCAAATAGGTCACTAATTGCAGTGAGGTTCATATGGTCTCGGTTTAGGGCTCTGTAAAACACATGTTTCACAGGGTCGAGTGTATGAGCAGTTGTAGCATTGACTGAAGAGAGGGAGGAGAAACAACAGAAAAGAACCCATTTGGGGCTGGAGAGAGAGAGAGAGAGAGAGGGGTTGGGGATGTTTTGGATTGTTAAAGAGAAGGAACTGAATTCTATGAGTGCTGCAACACTAGTGAATTCAGCAGAGAAATTTGGATGTAGATTTGTGGTCCTCCCATTTGTATATATTTATAGTGATAGTGGTGACTGTGACACCCTGTGTTCTATGGATGTTTTCTTGGTCTTAGTGGGCTTTTTCTGCTTTGGGGGTGGAAAAAAGCCTCATTTTCCAACTATATTAATTACCCTTCTAATCTTTCAACACTCCAAAAGAGAGAAAATTTCCAATTTCTTTTACCTTACTCGCATTGTTGTCTTTCAAGGTAGGTGGGCACCCTTTTTTTCTTTAAGGATGAGGTTTCTGTAAGGCCTAGGCTTTATAAAAACAAAATAAAGCCTCACCTTAAATCTTCAACCGAAATTTCTATGATGGTTCTAAAATCAATTTCCCAGCTTCATTTTTTGTTCAAGAATCGGTAGTGTAAGTTTCCTAGTTTCAAGGGAATTATCAGCTTGAACCACGTTTGAAGGGCTTTCAATTAACTTGCTTGAAGTGAGTTAGTCTCTCTCTCACTGTTAACTCGCTAGCCATAGTCTCGCTTAAAGCAAGCTGTGTTTTTGCAAAGGGTAAAAAGAAAGCCCTAAAAGACAGATTAGAGTTGGATCTGTCCCTTCTTACGCTTGACATCTCATTTAGGCTAGTACCTAAACCCTATTAGTGGGGTTGGGTCCTGTTCCGACTAGTACCTACTCAGGTCGGGCCCAAGTACCAATCCAATCCGCTCACAACCATAAGCATGCATACTGAAACGAGTATATATGAGACGGAGAGAAAGAAAGTGGATTCATATAATGGTATCATATATAGCATATTCTACAAGTTCGAATCATCATCATCTAGAAACCTTCCCCAATACCAATGTTGTTTCCACACAGAGTTCATGGAATCAAGCGGGATCCCCTTAGTTTCTGGTAAGAATAAGGCGATAAATCCTGTCATGAAGCCAAGCCATCCTGCATAGAACAAGAAAATGCCATACTTGAAATGGCACAGCATTGCCAAGAAGGTTTGAGCAAGCAGGAAGACGGCCACAAAGGCGATGGCCGTACTTATGCTTAGGCCGGCTGGCCGGATCTCTAATGGTAAAATCTCGCTGGGCACGAGCCAAGCAAGTGGCCCCCATGACCACCCGAATGCGGCTGAGTACATGCACATGACAACCAACACTGCGACTGAATCGGCCTTCCTGAGAGGCTTGTCTCCAGAGGATCCAATCTTTGCTGCTAGGAGGCATGCCACTATCACCTATTTGAGAAGTTATGAAGAATTAGATTGCTGAAGATATATGCATATGTGCATGCATACATACATATAAGACATACACAGCTAGACATGAACAAAGATACATGGATACATTGACAAACACGCACATATGTACATACATACATTGATATATACAATCATAAAGATGCATGGACATAACTAAATTTCTGCAAATGTACAAATGTATGTAGGTATATGCCGGTGTAGGTACATATTTACATATATCCATTCATACGATTAAGAATACTAAAAGAGTAAAGAAAATTTAAAAAGGAAGAAAATAATTCTTCAAAAACGAAATGATCATAGTTTACCTGGCAAATCATCATCATGGTCCCTCCAACGAGGAACAGGATCCTCCGGCCGTGTCGGTCGACAACATAGGTCGACACAAGGTTGGAGGACAAACTAACCGCACCCAAGATAACAGAGGCCATCAATGCCGAGTCCTTCCCGAACCCAACTGTCTCGAAAAGGATCGGTGCGTAGAATGCAATCACATTTATTCCAGTCATCTGAGCTAAGAAAGGAATTGCAGCAGACATGACAAATTGAGGCCTATAACGACGTTTTAATATCATTTTGTAAGGGGAAGTAACGGGAATTGCAGCTTTGCTTGCTTGAACAAACTCTTCAAACTCAGCATCAAGTTCTGCGTCGGATCCCCTTGCTTGCCGAAGGGTCTCTTTGGCGAGCTCGGTGTGGCCTCGTTGTATGAGGCTACTTGGTGTGTCAGGAAGGAAGAAGGCAGCAACGGTAATGATGAGGGCTGGGACCGCTGCGATACCCAAGGAGAGGCGCCAGCCCCAGGGGTTGATGCGGGTGGTGCCGTAGTTGATGAGGTTCGCAGCCACAACACCAAATGAGAGGAAGATTTGGAAGCCAGAGTTGAAGGCGCCACGCCACTTTGGTGGCGCCATCTCTGATAAGTACACTGGTGTGGCCTAATTTTGTGTATGTGGAAAAAAAAAGTTAGCATTGTTGACCCTTAGCCAAGGTTGAACTTATTCATCAAGAATTTTATAAGGGATTGTATATTATGATACCCATTGCAAGAAGGTCACAATTACTCTTAACCATTTAGATGTAAAATTAGATAGTTTGAGGTGTATTACGGAGTTTGAGAAATAGTTTTTGAACTTTGAGTTTAGTCGATCACAAACTTACAACCTCCTGATTTGAAGTCTAATAGGCGTTAATAATTGTGACCTCTTTGTGCTAAAAATAAATGACGTCATTGTATAGATTCATGTATTGTAATAATGCAAAAGACTACGGAATACTTGATTGTCTAGAGGGTTATCATTATCCATTTCTATGATGGACAGCGATGGTGAGAGAAGTGGGGCCCAAGAATAATACTAATTCCTAAAGGTCGTCCACTTTGTCTCTATCACCCTCCATTTTCAATGGGCAGAGTTGTCCTAAGGAATATGGTTTTTTTTTTTTTTCATTTTCTTTAATTGTAAATATTATAGTATGCTTAAATAAAAAATAATTGAATTTGACAAAAAGTTTTAGTTGAATCTTCTTTCTTTTTTATTTCTCTCTCTCTTTCTCTCTCTTGGGTCAATCAATGGAGATGACAGGCCTGAAATAACTAAAATCACTTTGGTTTTTAGTTAAATCTTCGGTTTTCTTTTTCATTTTAATGTAAATTATTTTCTCAACACTGAATTTCAATAAAAAAAATTTACATACCAAAATAAGTTACACAAATTGGCTCGTTCAATCCTTCTAATGACAAATGTTGATGTCAAGCACTCTTCATTAGGCAATTACATGAGAGATTTTCAAAAATCTGGTTCCCCTTGATATATTAGTAAATTTAACAAGAATTCAAACAAGAAGAACTTTGAAAGCATTAAAAGAAAATATATATTTTAATATAAGCTTGTGAAAAGTTACAAATAAGAAATTTCATCTGGTTTCTAGCCATATAGTCATTATAAATTGATGAATTATATTTTTCTTGAAAATGGATACTCAAAGTTGTAGAAGAAAACCAAAGAAAGAATTTTAAAACAAATTCCAATCCCAAAGAGAACATTGATTTTAGAAAAACTCATGATATTTAATTTTCAGACAAGTTAAAACGAACATCAAGGGCATTTACCTGATTCGTGAAACCTACACCGAAACCCAATAAGATTCGACCCAAGATAAGCATGGCGACGTTCATGGCTGCACAATTGATCACTGATCCTACCATGAAAGCAGAGCCCCCTAGCAGCATGCTTGCGCGCCGGCCCATGACTCGAGTCACCTTCCCTGCCCCAAGTGAGGCCACCAAACCAGCAATGTATAGAGAAGAAGTGAATGAAGTCAGGAGTTGGCTATCATAAACACAGTATACATCTTGTTTGGCTGCCCGCATCTTCCTGAAAATGCTTGGGAAAAATTTCTTCAAGAATGATTCCATTGTTGTTACTCCTCCTGAAAAATTACTCCCTAACTGTAACTTCTTCCTTAACTTGCTGAATGTCTAAAGCAATGGTTTAAAAAACGGATCGGTGATCTGGATTGGGTTTCCAAAAAACCGATCCGGATCGAGGAATCGGCTATCCGGATCGGGAATCGGATGAATCGGTCATAATAAAGCTTAAAAAAAATCCGAAAAAATTATTAAAATTCATTATAAAATATTGTTTTTTAGGAATTCAATAAGAAATGAGGGTACTCCATTAAGAATTTTCATGTTTTTGAATGAATATGCGAATATTGATATGTTCTTTCCCTGCATGAACCGCCATTCAGTATTTAATTTACATCACACAAAAGGATAAACATATAATTATCATGGAATAAGTATATCAACATACATGGACTACAATAAAGTATAAAATTAGTAACATATGATCTAAAAATAAAATGATAGACGACGTTATTGTTCTTCTTGGTCACAATGGTGCCATTGATTGAATTCATTTAACAATTCGTTGATTCGATCTAAAAACGAATCATCGATATTAGCAGGCGTCTGACTATTCCCAAATCCCTGAGTGTTAGTGTTTTGTTGTGTTCCCAATCTAAAATCCCCGAAGATTGTCCATCCTTCATGCTCACCTGCACTATCGTGCTCATCCCTACACTGTTGCTCTTGGGACTCGATATGTGAATAATATGGCTGGGATAGGGTGGCTTCAGAATCATCATCTCTCTCATTTTCTCTTTGAATAATATGGATTCAAAAAATAAATAACAAATTTTCAAAAAAATCGATCATGGATTAAAAAAAAAAATCACAAATTTTCAAAAAATTTTATCATGGATTACAAAAAAAAATTCGATCATGGATTAAAAAAAAAAAATCACAAATTTTCAAAAAATTCTATCATGGATTACAAAAAAAAATTCGATCATGGATTACAAAAAAAAACAAACAAAAAAAACAAAAAATTCAATCGTGGATTACAAAAAAAGAAAAAAACAATTCGATCATGGGTTACAAAAAATTCAATCATGGATTACAAAAAACTCTATCATGGGTTACAAAAAAAGAAAAAAACAAAAAATTCTATCATGGACTACAAAAAAAAAAACAAACATTTCGATCATGGATTAAAAAAAACAAACAAACATTTCGATCATGTATTACAAAACATTCGATCATGGATTACAAAAAATTCTATCATGGGTTACAAAAAAAAAAAAAAAAACAAAAAATTCGATCATGGATTACAAGAAAAAAAAACAAACATTTCGATCATGGATTACAAAAAATTCGATCATGGATTACAAAAAATTCTATCATGGGTTACAAAAAAAACAAAAAAAACAAAAAATTCGATCATGGATTACAAAAAAAAAAAAACAGTTCGATCATGGATCAACTTATTCCGCCTTCGATCCGTCCATGGCGATTCCCGAGTCGAACCGGGCGAGTCCGGTTCGACTCGGCATTTTTTTAAACACTGGTCTAAAGGTTAGCGTATAAGAACTGATTTAGTACATAATTTTGGGTTTTGATCAATATCCTAGCTTAGATAGCGTGAGCGAATAATCTAAGGGGAAATATACTCTAAAGACTCAAAATCCTTTACAAAATATCCTCTAACGAGTCAAAATGTTTTACCTTTTTTAATTTTCTTTCTACTTAGGAATCGATATTGTCAATAATGCCCTCGATATTGTCAATAATGCCCAAAATTCTTGTAATCATAGTGATCTAAAAAAACGGCATTTTAGTAATTTGATCCATCTTAGAGGCTCTAGCCAAATGATGGACTAGCCCTGCATCTTTTGAAATGCCTTTCTTTAAAAAAATTGAATAGAAACAATTAAGAATTTCTAATATATTTATTGAAGCTTAATAATAAAAAACCAAATCTCATTTGAATATAAATTGGAATCTTTTTGCTCCTTAACAGTTTTGCAAGAGGCTTTCACCTCCTGCAAAATATTTCACCTCTTGCAAAATAAAGGCAATGTGGGTTATTGTCTTGTGTAATGAAGGCAGGGCTGAGAATAGGTCGGATCATGACTGGATCTATCGGGATTTGTATTTGGCTCCAAAAATTATACATGGCATCTGGATCTGGAGCATATCGGATCCAAAAAAAGTATTATATATATATATATATATATATATATATATATATAATATTTTAAAACAATATATAACAAAAAATACTATATATATATATATATATATATATATATATATATATATATATATATATATATATATATATATATATATATATATATATATATATATATATATATATATATATATATATAGGACCATCAAGTTTTTATAGATCTGTCGATCTATTCTGTTTTTAAAGTTTTAAACTTTATAAATAAAAATGAAAATACATTTTAATGCTATCACAAAGATTTTCAGTATTGAAACCACATTTTTCAACACTATTTGGACGTAAGCTCTAATTTGATTGTTTAGGGCCTAGGCTCTATACAAACTGCGCCCTATATATATATGGGTGAAAATAAACAGTATTTTCACCCACAGGCTTGGCACATTTGGATTTTTTTGGACGGCGTGGATTAAAGACCGTCACATACTTAGCAAGTTCGTGACGGGGGCGAAACACTGTAGCACTTATCCTATAGGCGTTTTTAAGACTTATATATATATATATATATATATATATATATATATATATATATATATATATATATATATATATATATATATATATATATATATATATATATATATATATATATATGTATGTTTGTGTTTGTGTGTGTGTGTGCGCGTGTGTTTTATGTTAGGATACTCACACACACACAATAGAGTAATTTATCATTGTGCTCAACAATTTTGGATACTTCTATACCCTTGTATTGTACATGAAGAATTTTTTAATAAAGATATTTTTGATCATTAAGAGGGTGTGATGTTATCTACATGGGTGTGGCATCATCATATGAAGCATTAAATGGCACTAGTGTGCTCTATGTGGGTGATGTCACACCCCATGTAGATGACGTCACACCCTCTTAATGACAAAAAATACCCTTATTAAAAAATTCTCCATGTATAAAACAAAGGTATAGAAGTATCCAAAATTGTTGAATACAATGATAAATTATTCATAATGTGTTCACCCTTAGTGATGTCACACTCCATGTGGATGATGTCACATCCTTTAAATGACAAAAAATTACCCTTATTAAAAAAATGCTTCATTTACAAAACAAAAGTATAGAAGTATCCAAAATTGTTGAGTACAATAATAAATTACTCCATAATATGAGCACTTTAATAGAATATATATATTTGAATAATTGGTTTGGATTCTGATCGAATCCACTTGTCCCTAGATCCTATCTGAATTACCATTTGGATCTGGATCCGGCTCGTCGGATCCAAATATTGAATCCATACCTAGATTTAAATAGGAACCAAAATTTGGATTTTAAATCCTAATTGGCTAAATTTTTAACCCAAACTAAAGGAGCTATGGACATTTCCTGGTATTTGTTTTATAATAGAAAATGTTTCATACGGGCTGGACCGTATTTCTATATATATGGTCCAAGAAGTGTAAAGCATCCATCTTAAAGATGGACGCAAGTAAGCGTTCCATCTAAAAACAATGGAAACTAACGGTTTTACTAAAATTATTATTTTTCGTTTTTAAAATTTATTTTTTTATTCATATTCTTGATCTCCATGTTAGATTAAATGTCCTTAAAAATTAAGTCTTAAAATCCATCTCAAAAATAGATTTATTAAGAGGCCCACATTTCTACATATGCGGGCTTCGCTACATAAAAACCGAAACCAGGTCCTTTTATAATAGAGTGAGGTTTGCATAGAGTCGAGGCTCTAAACAATCAAATTGGAGCCTATATTTAAAGGTGCAGTTGGCATACAGATGCATCCGTAGCTATATAAGTAAGGTGCGCTTTAAAATTTTATTATGGTATATAATTTTGATATAAAACGTTCTTAGGATTATCTCAAAATCTATTTTTATATCTAATTATAAAATTTTAAATTTACAAAATGGTTAAATCAAGTAGATCTATCAACATATTAAAATCTTGAAAATTGATGGTGTAGATAATATGTTGTAAAATGCATTATTTCTAATACTTAAAATATTTTTATTTTTCATGGTCATACATCTCAACATGTCGAGATGATCAATCAAAGGGCTTTTCAACATTAAAACTATATTTTCAATGGATTTTTGAGGTGCATCCGTAGCTCTACATTATAAGGTTGCAACCTTATATAAACTTTTTCCATATTTAAATAGTATCGAGAAAAGTAGTTTCAATACTGAAAATATTTGTGATAGCCTTAAAATATATTTTCATATTTAATTATAAAATTTAAAGCTTCAAAAATACTATAGATCGAGTAGATCTATGACAACTTGAAAATCTAAAAACTGACAGTTCAAAAATATGCTATAAGCTGCACTATTTTCAAAACTTGAAATCCATTTTCTTTTCTCATGTGTATGCATCTTGAGGTCGAGATGATCAATTTAAAGATATTTGGGCAATCAAAACAACTTCTTCTAAATTTTTTTTTGAGGTGGGCTCAAATTTGATTGTTTAGAGCCTCAGCTCTCTATAAACTTTTCCCTTTATAATATCGATAGATTCTCAAAACAAGGAAGAGTAGTTAGGGGGAAAGGAAGAGGGTTTGGTGTGCATGACGCTTTCATTGACATCTTTATTGTATGGTGGGTTGAGGACGATAAGAGAGGACCGATGATTCTCTACCGCTAATTTCTTACGTGTAGAGAGAGGATATGCACAATGGAAGTGGCAACCCATATTCGTCTGCTGCATTGAATTTGTCTGCTGCATTGAAGATACAATGCACATGCTAACGTCTACAATGGGACCGTTGCCCTTCATACGGAGTGCCGATTATATGGGCCAAGTCCAAGTAAAAAACAAGGTTACAAATATTATATAAAATATATAAAAAATCCAAAAGAATAGGAAATGTATGTTTAAAGTAAGACTAAGCAAAAACACTTCAAAATCATGAAAAAAGGTAGTAAAAAAATCGATTTTAAAAAAATCAACTTGTGAATGGGGGTATTTTCGAAATAATCCAAAAAGATGGAAAAAAACAAAAATAAGTATTTAGGGCTAAAACACTTTTCAATCTTTATCAAAATGATAGAAAAAAAAAAAAATCCCAAATAAATTTTTTATTTTTTTTGGGTGGATCAAAAGTGAGTATTCCCTACGCATTGTAGCAATATAATTCAAGACGTCACGTTGCTAGCTACCCTCAATACCTAGCCTTGAGCCCGTTCCTAAAAAAAATTATTCTTACATGGTATGATAGTGGATCTATTGATTCTTAATAAATATAAAATATTTTTTGAGTAGATACATTACAATGAAGTTAGGTTATGATATTAGCCTAAACTATCAACTAAAATGATATTAGATTATGATACTATAGATTATTTTATCCATTTTCAACTATTTCAACTTAGTCCCACGTGCTTTTCGTGAAGTCAGGTTATCAATCATCATTGGGAGTGAGCCTCGAGGCTAATAAAATGAAGCTAGGTCTATGATACTCTAGTTTATTTTACTGTAAATTATTTTTACCCATTGTCAAGTATTTCAACTCAGTATCATGCGCCTTTGAATGAGTCTTTTGAAATTAAATCAAAATAAATTTGTGTATTGTAAAATAGGTCATCTCATAGGTGTATTTTAATGGTTTTTTCTTTAATTTTTAATACCCTCTTTATAAAAAAAATTAGTCTATACAAGACACCGACTATATAGGTCATGGGCTGGACCAAGCCAAGCCATGGACCCTAGGCCCACGCCCAGCCTTGCAACTAGGTATATAGGTTTCAGGCCCCGACCCACCATGCAGGTCAAAATTAGCATCCCGTGCCCAGTTTATCCAACGCCTACCGGCCCATTGTCACAACTAGTCCATTGCTACAGTGTGTGATTCTTTGCACAATGTCTAAAGAAAATTTTGTTGAACTTCAAACTGGATAATGGTCTGGTGAAACCCCCCTCACCAAATCCATTTCGGACTCTTTGTATTCTAAGTTGAGGTTGATTGTTATCGTAGAGGGGCCTATATTGTAGCAAACTAAATAAAATTAAAATTTATAGTATATCGACTATTTAATGTTTTTATCTTTTTTTAACTATTCCATCTCATGACCATGTGTATTTTGATTGACTTATTCAAATTAAATATTTGGAATTTTAAATTAAATAAAAAAATAAAAAATTAAATAGTTCATCTCATATTTATTTTGATAAACAAAATGTCCTGCAATTATATAGGAAGACTCGTAAAACTGAAAAAATTAGGGACTTTCTTTATTAGGAAGTAAAACACAAATAAAAAGTTTGCAAAAGTTGCCCAAAAAATAACTTTAGTCTTAAGCCTAGAAAGAATATTGTTGGGTTTTGTTAGAAGAGGGGAATCGCGTAGATTCTTACGAAGTTTGTCACTCAAATTTGAGTATACGGTTTTAGTATAAGGAATGTTGTATAATGCGGCGGGGACCGCATTTCTACATTTGTGGGTCCCCAAGGTATAAAGCAACCATTGTAAAATTTATACATTTGTTTTTTTCATATTAAAAATTAGATCCAAAAACCCATTTCAAAAATAGATTTTAAACCGTGTCGTGTTGTGTAATCCACCTTTTATTGCAACCGTCAACCAAGGATAAAATCGAAATTTCTTTGAAAGCTAGGGATAAATTAATTTAACCATAAGTCAACGCCCATAAGATTGGTGAACGACTGGGACCTTATTTAATGGAAATAAATATTATATAAATTAATGTTTTCTTTTTTAATTAATTAATTAATTTGTTTTTTCTAGTTTCAGCGAACTTGAGATGTAGGCTGCTAAACTTCAGCTGCTGGCTACTCGAGTCTCATTTGATACTTTCATATTTGTAAAAAAAAGAGAAAACTTATAGGCCAAAAAATGAAGGAAAAATAGCAGATTTTCTCTAAGTTTTACAGAGATGGATTTCGTTTTAAATCCGTCGAGTCTAAAATTTCCGATACATAATTCTCTCCAACGGAGAGAAAAAATGAAGTTTTACAAAGATAAAGAGAGACAAGGCCGAGTGAACTAAAAAAAAGAAAAGTCAGTAGGGATTTAAGCCCTTAGCCTTTAGTAATAATAGAGTACTTCATAGTAGTAGGGCTTGTTGATACTATGCCAAAGCTCTAGCCGATAGTAAGTAATTTTAGAGGGGAGAGAGGGGTCTAAGCCCGGACGAAAAAGGAAAGTGGCAAACCCAAATGACAAGAGTAAGCCGATTTGACTCGGGCGATTCTCGTGTGGATTGTGAATGCTTACATGTTACAGCAGACCAATGCACACATAAAGTTTTCAACAAATCTGAGAGAGAGAGAGAGAGAGAGCATTTGCAACAATTAACCCCCAACTATGCACCTCTAGTTCTCTGCGAAATAATCTTAGATACAAGGGAAAACATTTTTTTCTTCTACCCAGTGTTCGAATAACTCGCGGAATAACTCGCCTCAGCCAAGATATTTCGCCTTTGGCCATGTAACTTGGTTGAGTTTGGGTGGACTCGCCCGAGTTTTGTACTGTACAAAAAGGCTCTCGACAAGAAAAAAAGTAAAAATATGTGAAAAAACTGATTTGTATATAAAAAAATTTTAAAACAAAAAAAAAATATAAGAATAAAGATTATGGAAAAAAAAGACTAATCAAATAACATTCAAATCATATGAAAAAGATTTATACACCATTCCCATGTTTTATACAACTTTTTTAGATTTTTTCATATACCCTCGATTTCTACAAATAATTCGAGGCTACTCGGCCTCGCCCGTAGAACGAGCCTGGATAAGTTGGCCGAGTCTTGGAACACTGAGATTAACTATAATAAAAATAATTAAATTGAATCATTTCATCGTTTTTCTCTCCAAACCTGAAATTCCAATGTCGTAGCCGAAGATCATGCCTCCGGTGGCCGCCATGATGCAGGTAAAAAACACTGCCACCGTTAGCTTTCCGCCAGACCTGGCTGCGGTAGAGCCCGCTTCCAGTGCAAAGCCTCCCACTGCCATCTCTAAATCACTTAATTTCTCCCCTTAACCGGAAAACCACACCTGAAAACCAGAAAATAAGCTTGTAGAGGATTTCTGGTGGCTTGAAGAATTGGTCGAAAAGGTTGAGTAGTGAGGAGCGTAGATTAGGTTGGGAGTGTTTCCGCCCTATATGAAGGTACCATTGCCGTGTATTTTGTTTTTTTTTTTTTTTTTTTCTTTTTCTGGTTACTTATAATCGCATTGGCCGGCCCCATCAAAAAACCATATAATCATTTTTTTCTAAGATCCAAAAGTTTTCAAAGTCATCCTCTTGACTTTTAAAAGATATTTAATGGTTTTTTTGTCCTCTCTACAATGCCACCCATAAAACCTTTATTTTAATTTAATTTAATTTTATTTGTTTTAATATTTTCTAAATTACCAATTCT
Organism: Amborella trichopoda; assembly: GCF_054954075.1. Lineage (NCBI taxonomy): Eukaryota > Viridiplantae > Streptophyta > Magnoliopsida > Amborellales > Amborellaceae > Amborella > Amborella trichopoda. The sequence continues at coordinate 8,315,501 of NC_142339.1, forward strand.
GACCTATCCAGACCTGATCAAAATTGCCAATCCAGCCATTCTAACACAGATATGTTGGTGAACGATCCGCCTACGGATCCATGTTTTGAAATATTGCTTCCAAAATTAATCCTCAAAAGAATCAGGGCTAGGAGTTATGTGTTAGTGTTTGCCACCTAATCTAAATCGTTCATTCCTAAGAATGCTGCTCAAATTTTTACTATTTAGGAAGTCTAATGTCTTAGATTGGGGTGTGGTTTATATGGATATGAGGCTCTAAACAATCAAAGTAAAATACACCTTCAAATATTGTCGAGAAATGTGGTCTCAATATTGAAAATCTTTGTGATAGCTTTGAAATATAAGATTTCCGTACCTTAACTCTACAAAAATATGGCGTTTTACGGGCCACCCCACACTGGTATGGTGCAACTAGTTGCGATGATTACTTTTCCTTGGGTCTTTTCTACTATTTTTGCTCTTTTATAAGAAAAAATGTTTTGGTAGTCAGCCGAGTTAATAGCCCGCACAATCACAAGCGTCCATATTTAAGATGAACATCCACAACTACAGTTTCATATCCAGTGGATAGGAAAATATTCTAATAAAAATATTTTCAAATTTTATTTTATTATATCTTATCTTTTATATTCATGATCATCATAGTGTAGATCATGGATCACTGCAAATTTGGATCCACGATCGATACCAATAATGGGTGCTCAAGGCAGTCAGCATGAAAATAGTATGAGTCGAGAGACTCATGAAAACCGAATCGTTTATAAAATTGAAGAGTAGCCGAGGCAACTCGGGACTCGCCGGCACCAACAAACGTTTGAACCTCCCGAGTCTCCCAATCTCCGATAATGGTTATATTTTACTTAATAAAAATCACTCATTTAGACTCGGACTTGCTAGATACTGATTCTTGGGGGGATGAGGGCACGGTCTATTGAGAGTCTAGCCATAATCCACCTTTTAAAACATGGATTGAAATGGACTTTTACTGAACGTACATTGTTTGGTTCAAATAAAGATTATGCTCTTATACAATGATCAAATTCAAGATTTTATATTCTTACATATGATTTTTATCATCACGCACTAGGTAAAACCCAATCTAGTATTATTTGTAGACCCTCAAAAATTTGTGGACGTAGCTTTATCAACATAGCTATTTGATGTAAAAAAATAAAACCAGAAAAAATAAAAATAAAAAGTTGAGAGAAGACGAAATTTTATTAACTCATCCACATTTTTTACCATGAAGGGAAACCCCCTTTAAATAGATTAAAAAATAAGATGAACATTAAAAAAAACTCTCTCTACACTTTTCTTATTTCCCTATTTTCCCTCTCTTAAAATCACGTGCTAAATTTTCCCTATCTTCTTTGCTAAATTTTCTTTATCTTCTCTATCTTTAATTCACGTTTCCTATCTTCTTTGCTAAATTTTCCTTTATTGCTAAATTTTCCTTTATCTTCTCTCTCTTTAATTCACGTGCTCACGTTCTAAAAATTAAGCTCCTTTCTATCCCATGTGTTTCCCAAAATTCTCCTCAACTTTGATTATTGTTGATAAAGATAAACTTTCATTAAACTTAACCTTATCTTATTTATATTCCTAACCTACCTCCCCTAATTTAACCTTATTTATTTATATTTCAAACTAACCAACCCAAATCCATATATATCAACTTACACTCAAACTCAATCAATAACTAATTAACCCAAATCCATAAATATCAACTCACACACAAACTCAATGCCCACCAATATCTCTGCACACCTCCTCTCCCACAAATATCCCTACACACCTCCTCTCCTCTCTCTTATTCATGAAGACTCATCTCTTTTATTCCTGAAGAGATAAACTAAAGAATAAAAATAAAATAAAATAACCCTAATATTATTTACATTATTCTCTCAAATAAAAAAAATTAAAATAACCCTAATATTATTTCCATCATTCTCCCCATTGGGAGAAGCTCGACCTCGAGCTCAAAAGTTGATGATGAAGTCCAGCTCAAAAAGACTGATGCTTGTAACTGTATTCTAAGAGTAATTGTTGACTGATGCTTGCAACTGTATTCCTAATTATTCCTATATTCCAATGGGCTTGTAATTGTATTCCAAGAGTAATTGTTGACTGATGCTTGCAACTGTATTCTTGATTATTCCTGTATTTATTCCAATGGGCTGATTATTCTTGTATTCCAATAGTAATGCGCGTGGGCTGATTATTCCGCGTGAGTAATTGTAGAATACGAAAAAACACCAAGTTCAACCGATAAATACACTTGACCATGAAATTTTGGGAGATATATTTTAAAGATTTTCATGTCAAAATTATGAAATTTTGGGGGATAGATTTTAAAGATTTTAATGTCAAAATCTAGTGGTCGTTCTACAGGACGTGATGAATCTAGCTTCTCTATAGAACATTGCTGATCTAGCTTGTTAGTTTCTTCTTAATTATAGAATGGCTTCTCTATAGAACACGGCGGATCTAGCTTGTTAATTTCTTCTTAATTATGGAATACAATAGATCTAGCTTGTTAATTCATCTTCACGAGGAAGATTGTTCTCCAACTACTGGATCTCATGTTTCTTCTCACGTATTTCAGTTCGAACATCCTCTAGGACTTTAGAAAACTTTTCACGTACTCCAATTCAAACATCTTCTAGGACTTCAGAAAACTTTTCTATAGCTAGTTCCCAACGATACCAAGCTTGTTCCCGACGACACCAAGCTTGTTCCTAACGATCATCCATAGCAGATCTAACTTGTTTTGATCTAACTTGGTTTCTCTAGATTTAACTTATTTGAATCTAACTTGCTCTGTTCTAACTTGCTTCTCACGTATTTCAGTTCGAACATCCTCTAAGACTTCATAAAACTTTTCTATAGCTCATTCCCAACGATACCAAGCCTGTTCCCAACGATCCCAAGCTTGTTCCCAACGATCCCAAAGCTTGTTCCCAACAATCATCCATAGCAAATCTAACTTGGTCTCTGTAGATTTAACTTATCTAACTTGCTCTCTGCTGGATTGCTCCGAGCTGATCTAACTTGCTCTCAAGATCTGACTAGCTCTGATACCAATTGATGTAAAAAAATAAAACTAGAAAAAATAAAAATAAAAGGTTGAAAGAGAATATACCCTTTCTCAGGGTTCTAATAGGGAAGGTATACCCTCTCTCAATGTCTACAAGGAAATCTACCCCAAAATTTTCTTTACAAGGAAATCTACCCCAAAATTTTTTTTACGAGACCAAATTTTATTAACTCATCCACCTTTTTTACAATAAAGAAACCCCCTTTAAATAGACTAAAAAATGAGATAGACATTAAAAAATCTCTCTCTACACTTTCCTATTTTATCTCTTCTTCCTTATTTTCTCTCTTAAAATCACATACTAAATTTTTCATATCTTCTCTCTCTTTAATTCATGTGCTAAAAAATAGGCTCGTTTCTATACGTTTTGCCAAAATTTCTCTTTAACTTTGGTTATTGTTGATAAAGATAAATTCTATCTAAACTTAACTTTATCTTATTTATATTCCTAAACTGCCTCTCTTAATTTAACCTTATCTATTTATATTCCAAACTAACCAAATCAAATCAATCAATAACTAATTAACCCAAATCTATAAATATCAACTCACACATAAACTCAATGCCAACAAATATCCCTATATGATCTCCTCTCTCTTATTCCTAAAGAGATAAACTAAAAAATTAAAAAAAAATTAAAATAACAAAAAAAGAAGAAAGCAAACCTAAAAACAAATCATTATCCATCTCTCCTCTCTCTTATTCCTAAAGAGATAAATTAAAGAATAATAATAAAAAAAAATAACAAAAAAAAAGAAGAAAACAAACCTAAAAACAAATCATTATCCATCTGTCTAACAAAAAAAATAATGCCCTACGTTTGACTAGAAATCGTCAACAAAAAAATAATGCCCTAAGTTTGACTAGAAATCGTCAAAATTTGAGATGGTCAAATCTAATTGTTTAATAGCCCAAAATCCTTTTATATTTATTATGGATACGGAGATTTTTTAAGGAGAATCACAAATTTTTAGATGGAGAGAATCCTCTAGTAACTCTTTCCGCATCGAGTGTATAGTATATTCCCATGGGGGCATAGTATCTAGCCATTGAATTTGAATTATGTCGATCTCCGTTTTGGTTGAGAAGTAAGGAAAGGACAAAGACACCTCGACAAGGTCGTTGTTTGTCATCTTGAGGGGAATCCTTATCTATGGGCCCAAATACACCTCTTTAAACATTCGCTTTCAAATCTAAGGGTCAATAATTTTGTGTGACCTCATTGTATGAATTTCCTTATAAAAAATGACCTCATTGTATGAATTTCCTTATAAAAAATGACCTCATTGTATGAATTTCCTTATAAAAAATTTCCTTATAAATTTTGTTATAAAAAAATTATATAATTTCCTAATCAAAATTTTTTATAAAATTTTTTTATAAAAATTTCCTCATAAAATGAATTTTTATTGTATGAATTTCCTTATAAAATTTTTTTATTGTATGAATTTCCTTATAAAAAATGACCTCATTGTATGAATTTCCTCATAAAAAATTTCCTTATAAGAAAATTTTTTATAAAAAATTTTCTTATAAAAAATTTTGTTATAAAAAAAATGTCCTCATTGTATGAATTTCCTTATAAAAACTTTCCTTATGATAACGACACATCAAGTGGAGGATCCCCATATGCTCTTTTTTATGAACACGTATAATGACTTACTTGGAAGGATATTTTAAATATCACTAGATGATTATTCTCAAAAGAAAAAATTTGAAATTTGAGTTTCATACCACTTGATCTCACCTTCTAAAAATTGAAAAGTTCTTATTCAATCTCAAAAAATTTTGTTTTCAATTGCTTACACGGTGAAATTAGGACTTTTTTTTCTTTCTATTTGACTTCAATCTATGCGTTAAAGAAGTTATATCCAAAAAATTTGAGGTCTTAAAACTATTCCCAGAAAGGTTATAACCGAGGGAGTAAATGGACATCATACTCTTAAGGGATTAGAATATCTTTTGACCCTTTTTTTATTTCCTCTTGGTGGAAGAGCGTTTTCAGCATTTAATTTATATAAATGGATGGCATTGAATTTCTCATATTATAATGTTCCAATTGCTTGGTTTCGTTGTGCTCGACTTGCCTTTAGTTGAAAAGGTATCATATCCACAGTATAGTTAAAAAGGATTGAAGTACCTCTAACTGGGTTTGTAATGACTAAAACGCCCCAAGTTTGGTTCCTAGTGATCTACATTCTTGCAAATGCTGCCAAATTAAGAGAGAGAGAGAGAGAGAGAGCAATGATGGGGGTAGGGTATAGAAACATGTAAGAAAGATAATCTAGAGTATACTGTATTTGAATTATAGAGATCATATAATTTTATAAGTGCTTTGGTTAAGGGAACTTTTGGGTGCTCAAATACTGAAACTTTAGGATTCAGACCTAGTCACCTTCCCAAATTGACATTGGACCTTAAACCAGCATTTCAGCCCATCAACATATCTTAGTACATTTGGTTTGTGTTTTCATATGAAAAAATTCTTTTATGCGGTCAAGTGTGATAATATTTTTATATAAATTAGTTATCAATTAGTGTGAAAAGATACACTAATACCAATTGATATGAAAATATTCTCACACTTAACTATATGAAAGAGTTTTTTCATATGAAAACATTTTCACACAAACTAAATGTGCCATAAAGGTGTATTTGATAATAGGAAGTTGAAAAGTTTTGGAGTCTGGATGCTAGAAGATTTGCATTTGGATCTGTGAGATACTATGTATGGTAAATTGTTTGGAATTTTAAGGGACTGTGGAAACCTGCCTTTGGTAAACATGGAAGTTTCAAAACCTAAAGTATTTCAGTTTTTGAGAGTATAACTTAGTATCTCAATTTTATTGTAGCTATATTCATCTCATCTACATGCACCTATAGGAAATATATTAAAGCTCAATCAAACGATAAAACAGCCAAGTACACATGAAATATCAGAGTATTATTATTTATTTTTTTGTAATTTATTTCTATATTTTTATAGATTCGCAACTAGCCGTACTTACCTCAACTTTTCATCTTGAATTGATTTTAATAATAAATTTGATTGAAGTAATAAATAAGCTTGGGATGGCTTTCCATGAAAGCTGTCTTCCTCGTTCAATTGGAAGCTCACACTTCTATGGGGGCATGGAGGTGTGCACTTCTCATTTTCTAAAAGTGTGCACTTTCAGATGTGTATTTCGAAGTTGTCGAACTAGATTTTGCTATATGAAAAAGAACACATGTGATCTAGCCAGACTATATAATAATTTTCTTTTTTTTTTTTTCAATTATTTTTTTTTTCTTCATGGTCTAGATCACTTTTAAATAGTCCTTTTATAATATAATAACTTCAAATAAAAGCAAAAAAAACAATACAATATTTATAAGAGAGATTCAAGCTTAACCTAGTCTAGCTTGAGTGTGTCCTCCTTAAGATAGTTTGTGAGAGAGAGCGATGTAGGCTAAGTTAGGACGTGGCCCTTAGTTTCTTGGAGAGAGAGAGAGAGTAACCTATGGGACGTATCCCTTAGAGATGATAGAGAGAGAGATTCTATTTTAGAGATAGACGAGAGAGTAAGTACGAGACGTAGAGATAAGGGAGGAGAATGATCTGTTGTATATATTCTTCATGCGTTAGGGTTTGCTATAAAATTGTAAGAGCAAATCTTGACCGTCGATCTAAGAAGACTTATGGGGTGAGAGATGTAAGCCATCCATTCCTTAGATCTACCATCAAGATGCTAAGGACGGTGCTAGAACCTTATCATCTCCTTCCAAACCTATTCTCATCAAATAAGTTAAATAAAGAAATTCTCTTTACTTTCTCTATTAATAAATATTCATTCTTTATTTTTGCAAATCAAACCTTCTTGATTAACAAGATATTTTAAAACTCAATATTATCATTCTTTAATGCAAGTAGGCTTCTCTCCAAAATGGAAAGCCAACTAGCATGGGATGCCTCTCACCATATTTAACAAGAAAAGGAAATCCCCTATGGGTGGGTTTGTAGAAACGAAAAGCAATCACGAAAACAAGAAAGAAGAAACAAACACAAAAGAAAGAGACAACCAATCACAATGCAAATATATATGTGGTTCGGCAACGTGTCTACGTCCACGGGAGATGAGAGCTTCTTTACTGACAATAGAGAATATGATTACAATAGCCCTCTTCCTCACGCTTCTCTGCTCTATCTGATTATAAAGAAACATGCGTTTTTCTCTTAACTCTAAATAAACCTCCCATCGCAACAATAAATATTGATTTTCATCAATGTATATCGAGTCGCAACAATATATATCGACTCCCAAACAGATGGTACAAATTATCGAAATACCCCAACTACAGACATATATCGAATCCCTATGTACGGATATCCGAAATTTTCCTCAGGGGTTGCCGCCCTCAAACCCCCGTAGGGGTCGAGTCAATTGAGTCTATCTACACCGGACACTCCTCCAGGCCTCCAGAGTCGTCCTTTTGACTCTATCTTGACAGATTTATATCCTCAGAATACAAGATATGCCACCGTTTGGTGGCCACTTATGGATCCCACTCAATTGTCCCATGTCATTTAAATGGGCTTCCAATAATTATGGGGGGCGCCACAAATTTTAGAAACAATAAAAAATTATTTTTAGATTTTTCAAACCTCTTAGTTTATTTATAACTTTAGCAATGGATTTCTTTTGATTTATAAATTTAAATGACAAAATTTAAATATCAGAAGTTTAATAAAAATTCAAATAAATATTCTAAAAGTCCAATAACATAAAATTAATCAAATTTAATTAATTTTGATGAGAATTGGATCCGAATAGGTCTAGGATTTAATCAACAAATAGGAGCACTGCACCTTCAATTATGGACCACGATCCACACTAGCTTTATCAAACTGACCCAGCAGTTCCCATGACCCACAGTCCACTACAGGGGCTCATGATTGGACAAGACCATCAAAGTTAATCAATGGGCTAAGGGATGTAATCCCAATCGATAGATTTCAAGTTCTCTGCTAGAGACAAACCATGATCCATCTGATCATGATGCAACCATGACTCTATAATGTATAGGGGTAATCTCACGCATGTACACGCTTCACCCTCAATGGTGGATTATTATCTCAATATGGTTATCTATGTACATGCCGTGTCATGCAATAATGATGAGATTTTAGTCATATCTCTAAAGACTATTCATCAAACACAAAGGTTACACAGTACTTCGGCTCTCATCTAGGCATACTCCGACCTCATCAAGGGCTAACCCACTAAACCCTCATCGGTTTCATCTATATGCCCAGGTACCATGGGTTTTCCAATTTGGCTGGCCTAGCACGTCGAGCCTAGTCCGAGTATCAGTAAATTGCGTTTGCCTAATATGGTCCACAAGAGGACCACACTCTCACTGAGTTTATAATTCATTTATTCAAATATTTATACAATCTCTCTTAAAACCTTTAAAGGCCACATAAACCTAACATATAGCGTCGTAGAAGTTTTGGCTTCTAGTGTCGGGACTTTAAGTTTCCAAACACACTATAATTCTATCAATAACCTCACTAATGACCATATTAGGTTATATAGTTTACAATCCGCTACATAGCATGTTCCATGCACCTTAAACTGCAAACCTAAAAGACTGAAAATTCTCATTATCAGAAAACACCACATAATTAACCCAAACCCACATAATTAAACTCAAAACCTACAAAATCAGCTTAAGCAAAAAAGCTTCTAAATTAGGCTAGGAACCTTCCAAATTTGACTTAAACCTCTTTTAAGTATTCTTAGACTACCTAATCCCTAGATTTGGAGACTTCCTAACACTGTTAGCCCCTAATCAGCCTAAAAGTACACTTTAATAACCTAAACCCTAGAGAATGAACTTTCAAAAAAATAACAAAATAGATTAAACGAATATTCAGTCTAAACGGATAATAGAACACCCATAAATCCCTGCAAACAGGGGCCTCTAGTGGCCATGTCCGGTTGGTGACGAGAAAGCACCCCTTGCCATATTCCCCTTGATCTCGCATTATGGATCTTGTCATTGGATAATGTGTTGTGGGTGGAAGCTCTAAAATCTGATGCGTTAATTTTTGGTAAATAAAATAGGAGAACAGTAAAATCGACAACAAATATGAAAAATATAGCATGAAATAAAATAATACAAAAAGAACATTAGATTTTACATGGTTCATCACAGACGAAGATGATTAACGGGTTTTCACTAATTCGAAGGAAAAAAAATTACAAGGCATTACTTGAAAGAACCAACGGCTCAAAACTAAATGTTCCACCAAGCTTTATTTTATCTACAATTTTCTTTTTTTTTCTTTCTTTTTTGATGACACATTCTCTCTCTAAAAAAAACCAATATAAAGAAAAAAACAAAACCCCCAAAAGGTCAGTGAGGGACTAACCTTTTCCTAAACTTTTGCATACTCAACGTTATCGTTTAGCCTATGGACTCATGTGACTATTCTAACTTAAATAGGACTTCACCCCATGATTATCTAGACAATGGTAAGCGGCTAATAGTAATCCCAAATTAATATGAAACTCAAAATAAAAGTAAAAACCAATCCCATAAAATAATGATTCAGGATTCCATTATTAACAAATCTTCACATTGGCTTGAATTATAAAAGAGCTTTCCATCGACTGTTTTATGCAAACCCGTGTTATGCAACCCAGTCATTGTCATTGTCCTGCAACTTTAGTTGTGCATCGTCATCCACAAGTTCCTTGGTTTCTTTCAATCGTCTCAGCTCGACTTGCATCACCAAGTTGATAATCAGTCACTTCCGAACTCATCAGTTCGGTCTCTTCAGCTACTGCAAAAGATGCCATAGCATCCCATTCTTCCTCGATCTCAAACAGGTGACTTGTCATCATCACCACATTTCCTTCAGCAAGACTCCTTTTCCTTGACCAGCAATCACGAGCAATGTGGCCCCTTTTGCCACGGTTGTAGCAATCGACGTCTCGTCGGGATCTCCATGGCCACCGGTCTAACTCCCCCTGGTTGGAAGCCCGCTCTCCTTTGCTTGGTCTCGAGAGTCTCTCCTTACTTCTTTCGTGCGAAGAGCACCTCCTCTTGATCCTTCACGGATATACTAGCCATCTGTCTGGCCAAAGTCTCTTGGCTAGCCAGCAGACTTTCTAATTCTAGAAGATTTGGTTGTATCTGCCATCCTCTGATGGTTGTCATGAACCTATTGTATTCAGGTCTCAAGCCTCTGGTGATGATACATCTCATTCTGGTCACTAATCCAAGATTCCGAATCAAGTTTTGAAATCTCATGGCACAGAGATTTCACCTATGTGAAGTACTGGCTGATTGTCATAGTCCCTTGTGATACCGATCCAAGCTTGTTTTCCAAAAATTAGAGTCGAGCATCATTTGCTTTGACAAACAATGTTGTCAACACGTCCCAGGCTTGCTTCGGAGTGGTGGGTCCAACAAGTCCTTTTAAACTGTTATCTTTATCGCGAACATAGCCTTCCCGACTTTGATGCGCCATCGTCATAGTGCCTCAGCATTCTCTATTGCTGGTGGTCTGGTTTTGCTGCATTCGATGACCTCTCTGAGGTCTTGTCCTTATAGGTATGGTTCCATATACAACCGTCAGTCGTCGTAGTTGTAGTGGTTTAGCTTCTCGACTCCTCCAGATGCATTCGCTAGGTCCTCCATCATTATTGGTGTAATCGTACGTTGAATTCAACACCTAGAAGTTCTCAACACCTAGAAGTTCAGTCCTTGACTAATCGGATTCACAACATATAACTTCTCACTTACAATAGCCCGAAACCCGCTCTGATACCAAGTGTAGAGTTAAAATCCAGCACAACAATGAAGGGAAAGAAGCATCGACTTCTATTATTAAAAGAACTAGTAATGCAACATATTTCTAACACTCAACCACCCAAAATACACTCTCTAAAACGTGCACACACACCCTCTCCACTCAAGCCCTTAATTCCTACATGCTCAACCCTTTTCAACTAGCCCCTTTCATATGACCAATTAACCCATTCTATCTTTTAGTATTCACGCTTCCTCACCATTTTTATAGATTTTAGTACAGCTATATCATATTTCTTAAATTAAGCAATATGATCTACCCCCTTATAAAGAGCTTTCTTATAGCCGTTTTACACACACCGCCTACAAGGGAGTTATTTAGAGAGAGAAAAAAAAGGAATGAGAGAGAGTCGGTTTACTTCAACCACGTATTGCGAATTATCTAGAGACGGTGAGAGGAGAGAATCTTCTAGAGACAAGAAGAAGCAACCATGTGTTGCTCACTATAGATTTTATATAATTTGTTGCAGATGTGATTATATCCACGTACGAAAATGATCAACGATTTTCACTAGTTAAAAAAAAAAAAATTATATAACACTTACTTGAGAGAACGAAAGACTTAAAACTCAATCTCCCATTGTGCTTTTTTTTTTCTACAATTTTCTCTGTCTAAGCACGTAAGTCCCCTTTTTTTTTTTTTTTTTTTTTTCTGATACTCTCTTTACAAAAAATAAAATAAAAATCAATATAAAGAAAAAAAACAAGACCCCCAAAGGTAGGTATTGGCTAGAATTTCATGTTCTCCTTTAATGATGATCAAAGAGAGTCTAGGATTTCGTGTGCTCCTTAAATGATTTGAGTCCGATGCTTTCTCATAACGACACTATACACATAAACCGCATGTGTCAATCTTATGTCAATATCGATTCATATGAGATTGGTTTGTTCTATTTAAGTATTTTGCAAATGCAGGGATTCAATCCCAAAAAACAATGCATAGAAACATCACCGATTTGATAAGGAACTGTCCAAGTGGAATCAGGTCGAGTCAATTATCGGTCCGTTTTGGCCCTAAACCGGTTTAGTGTATTGGCTATTAGACTGCATAAATTGGGAATTGCAAAACTTAGGAGAAGATTGAGTATTTTTCCTTGAAAGAAATACTAATGCGATTGAGGAATTTTTTTTATTTTTTTTTATTACTTTTCACCTTTTTTCTTTTTTCTCTTTTCTTTTAGCAAAGATCACTTACAAGTAGTCTTGTTACAATAACTCTTGCTTCAAAAAAATTAAACTAATAAATCCAAGATCTTAAAAACCTTGATGTTATTAAATCAATTTTTTATAAACAAAGAAAATATCCACAATTCTTTTGTTTGGAAATATAAAAACAATATAATTAAATATGAGAAGAAACAAAATGAGAGTACTGGAGATAACTTCAACCGGGCTTATTACACCCCATACCGAGTCACCATCATCTGATGGCGCGGGATCAATGATCAATCTTCAATCTTAACCGAGAAAACAAGTTTAGGCCAAGCCACGCCAATAGAATATGAATCCTTTTAATCACAAACTCAAATCCTAGGAGAATTCCCTTAGCAACCTAGTTTGAGAGAGATGGATTCTCTTTTTGCTAATCCTAAAACCCTTAGTCATAAATCCATAATTGAGAGATGAGAGAGAGAAGAACTCCATAGCCTAAACCCTTAGGTTCTTTCACAATGTGAGAGAGAGAGATCAAAGATGAGAGAGTGGGGCGTACCCCTTTTGGGCTTTCATGAGAGAGAGAGAAGCTTTCTTAAGAGAGAGATAGAAAGATAAAGTGTAGAGATTTTGGGTAGAGACAATCCCTTTTTGATAAGATTTTAACAAGATTTAGGTCATTTAAAGTTTTCTTTGGCTTGCCTCTTCTTGTGAGATTGAATGTGAACCATTAATCTTAGGTGACTTGTGAGGTGAGAGATTTGAACCATCTATTCCATAGATGAGCCATCAACATTATGGAAGGTGCTAAAACCTTTATCCCCATTTTCTAAACCATTTTTCCATCAATAGAAATTAAATAAAATAATTTCAAATATAATATTGTACATACCAAAATAATGCACAAGCCTTCTTATGCTTTCTAAAAAATTCATTCAAAGCTTCCTCAAGTCAATAGCTTCCCAAAACACGTAGCAACTTGGCCTACAAGCCAAAATTACTTATCACAAAAATAAAAAGCTTCTAAATGGGTGGGGCGTGCGATCCATGAGAGGATCTCATGGGCCCCACCATCTAGGCCATGGTGGGCCCATTGTATACAATGAGGCCCCTTGTAATTTTAAATATTTTTAAATCTCAATAAAATAATTTTAGAATTTATTTGAATATTTAAATAAATGTAAAATTAATATCTTTGATTTTATAATTCAAATTTGATAAATAAAATATCCAATAATCTAAAAAAATTCAAATAATAATTCTAAAATCATATATATCATAAAACAATCATAATTAAATTCATTGGATGGGAAAATGACCTATATGGTCTAGGAATTAAATCAATCAAACACTCGGGCACTCGATCTTCAACTGTGGACTACAGACTACACTTGCTTTATCAAACTGACACAGTGTTTCTCATGACCTACTGTTCATACAGGGGCTTATTAGTAGGTCACCAAAGTTGCAATCCTTGTCTGTGGATTTAGGTTCTCCCTTAAAAACGGGCCAATGTCACCTAGACCTGATGCGACCATAGCTCTTATGACGCTTAGGAATAACTCTCAGTCATGCATACGCTTCAACTTGAAAGGTAGCTTGCTTTCTCAAAACGTTCTATCAATATGCATGCCGTGTGATGATACGTGAATGAGGCTTTGGCCCCCGTCTCTGAAGGCCACCATCACACACAAGGGTCGCACAGTCCCTTGGCTTACTCATCCGGGCATAATCCGACCTCATCAAGGGATGACTCATTAGAACCCTTATCAGTTTATACTCTATGCCCAGGTAATATGGTTTTTTCCCAACCGACTGGCTTAGTCCGTCAAGCACAGTCCGGTAGTAGCAAACATCGTTTGCTTAATATGGTCCACGAGTGACCACACTCCTACTGAGTTCATGTTCCACTATATTATTTAATTTTACAAGCACTCATAAGGCCTTTAATGGTCACACTCACCCAACATTCCTACACGCCAATAAGACCTTGGAAAACCCATCCCCTACCCAGAGAAAGGAAAAAAAAAAAAAAAAGGAAAAAAAAAAAAAAAAAGTTATCACAATTTTATTCAACCCCCGCTCTCTCTAAACTTCAGTCTACTCAAAACTATAGTCTTAACTATTTTTACCCGATCTACAAGATTTATAACATATTCTTTTTTTTGGATCTAAGGACTTATTTAATGGAACCAAGGCATCAAGAAATTTTGGGATTCTTTTGAAGCAATTTTTTAATGTGTTTATTTGATTTAAACTGATTTTTGAAGCAATTGATTTACTTGCATCTAAACCAAAATTCGAATACGATTTGAATCTTTGTGCCTTTTGAAATAATTGGTTCACTTTTTGTTTTCAAAGAATATCAACCTTTTTATCTCTTATTTCTAAATATATTTAAAATTTGACTTAGTCTTGAATCTTGATCATATGGGCTATGATCTTACTTATATCTAAATTTGATTTCTTTGAGCAGTGGAGATGAAGCACTTTAGACCAATAGGCGATGTACAAGGGGAGATGAAGCACTTTAGACCAATAGGGGATATATAAGTGCAAAGGTCTTAGCTTCGACACTAAAAACGCTTCTTCAAGCTTTTCAACAAAGATGTTTAGTCGCTGGAAGAAAAACTTAAAACGGACACATCCCCAAATACGGAAGGGAATGGGTTGGGCCTGAGCTAGGCCAAGGGTCTCTCGGGCCTGGCCTTGGACCTTAGGGCCCAGAACTTGGAGTTATGCCTAGGCCCTTCCTTGGGGCTATGGATAGGTGGTTTGGTCTAATGGCCTAGGCCCGGTTGGGCTGTGTCTGCTCAAGTCAAAAGAACAAAGCACAAACTTGAGGAAAAACAAGCCCAGGCCTAGCTAAGCATGGCCCTTGGCTTGGGTCCGGCCCTCAAGAAAAATTTTGTCGCCCTAGCCTTCTTTTTCAAGACAGGATCAGGCTGTCTATCCCATTGCCAGGCCCAACCCCAATCAATTTAAATATCTAGTTTAATTTATTTTTGACATAAACAACCCCATCCCTATATGTTTTGTCCAAACCAGTGTGGTGAGATTTGCCTCGCCAGGGGTCCTTCAACCGGTTGTAGTATCCATTCATGTGACTTAGTGTTTCTCAAGTAATATTTTCCATGCATCATATGAGCAATTAAATAAAAGCCTAAAAGCCTAATTTCAACATTTCCCAGATTTGAAGCTCATCAATATGGATAGTCCTAATTCAACGTTGTGTGGGTTTTCATTCGCGTTTGGTCTAGGGATTTTAGCTCAAAATATTTTTTATTTTGAGGGTAAAAAAGTCTTAGTGAAGGATGACGAGGTCAATAAAAGATGGAGAGTTTATTTTCAAAAATTATTGAATGACATACACAATGGGAACACAATGGTAGAAGGAACCGTAAACATAAATGAGAGAGGAGGTCATAGATACATTTGTCGATTAGGATATCGGAAGTGAAAAGAGCTTCGAGGAGGATGAAGATAGGAAAGGATTTAAGACTAGATGATATTCCAATAGATATCTGAAAATGTATGGGAGAGATCGGTATTGACTGGTTGACCAAGATATTTAACAAGGTGTTGAGAACAAAGAAAATGTCAGATGAATGAAGGAAAAATATTGTGGTACCTATTTACAAGAACAAAAGAGACATGCAAAATTTTATGGACTATTAAGTGATCAAACTTATTAGCCACATTACGAACTTGCGCGAGAGAGTGATTGAGCAATGGCAAAGGCATGAAATGAGTGTATTAGAAAACTAATTCAGTTTTATGCCAGGGAGATCAACAAATCGATACTATTTTCCTACTTAGGCAAGTAATTGAGAAGTTCAGGAAAAAGGGAAAAAACTTTCACATGGTCTTTATTGATCTAAAGAAAATTTACGATAGAGATATTCGAGATTTGATTTAGTAGGTGATGGAAAATATATGAGTCTCTAGATACTATATTGACTTGAGAGACATGTATGAGGGAGCATTAACTAGTGTATGAATAACTAGCCAAGAGACGAGTTAGTTTTAAATTACATTAGGTCTATATCAGGGGTTAGTGTTGAGCACATACCTCTCCTTCTGAGTTATGGACGACTTAACTAGGCAATTACAAGATGAGGTATTGTGATGTATGTTACTCACAAATGATGTAGGTTTGATTGATGATACCCAAAGCGGCATCAACATAAAGAAGTATGGAGGGATGCTCAAGAATATAAAAGTTATAAAATTAGTTGGACTATGGCAAAATATATGTAATTCAAGTTTAGTAATAATCGAAGTAGAGACGGGGAAGTAGTTAATATTGATGGCTAAGAAATACCAAACGAGCCTGCCGATAATCTAAAAAAATGGAGAGATTGAGGAAGATGCCATACCTAGAATTAGAGCTCTGTTAAGAGTATGGGAGAGAAAATGAGCACACAAGAATTTATGTGGTTCGGCCGATTAGGCCTACATCCACGAAGGGAGAATTAATATATATTATTATGACCCTTCTATGGTACAGATATATAGAATTGTGCATGATAACATTCTATATTGAAGATTCCACAATAAGAAACAATGATCAACGTGATTAAGGGAAATCAATGTGTTTTAGGAAAGCTTGCTTTTTATGCAGATATCACTGATACACCAAGTTGTCCCAACACTCCCCCTCAAGTTGGTGTGAAGAGATTGAATGAATCCAACTTGTCAAGAGCGCGGATGAATTTTTCCTTACCAACCGTTTTAGTGAAGATATCTGCAAGTTGATTTTCACTGTTAACATGAGGAATAGAAATCGTCTCGGCTTGAACCTTCTCCCTAACAAAATGATAATTTACTTCAGTATATTTAGTTGTTTCATAAAAACATGATTAGTTGCAATATTGATTGCAGCTTGGTTATCCCAAAATAATGGTATTGGCTTGGTTGTCTTGAAACCTAAGTCATTGAGAAAGGATTTTAACAAATTTAGTTCACAAGTTGTGATGCCATGGCACGATTTTCTTCTTCAGCACTGGATCTAGTGACAACATTTTGCTTTTTACGTTTCCATGTGACAATATTTCCACCAACAAAAGTGCAGAAACCTGCAGTAGATTTTCTATCTGAAGGGTTACCAGCCCTTTCTGCATCACAATAACCAATTATTTTTTACGCCAAGGAAATACCTTAATTTTCCTAAATCTTTAATATAAAAAACATTGCCGAGATGTTTCTTTAGTTGATCAATCCCTTGTATGTGGCTCCCAGTGACTATACTGTCATCAACATATACCAATACAACAACAATTCTGATGGAATTCCTTTTATAACATAGAAGAATCAACAACACTTCTAGTAAAACCATTATTTAATAAGGCACTGCTTAACTTGGTATACCAGGCCCTAGGAGATTGTTTTAAGCCATATATTGCTTTCTTTAGTTTGCACATAAGATCTGAATTTTTTCTACGATGTCCACGTGTTATTTCCATATACATCTCTTCTTCTAAATCACCTTGAAGAAATTAATTTTTAACATCAAGTTAGAACAAGGGCCAATTTTAATTTGTGGCAATTGGAAAGAAGAACTCTAATAGAGTTCATTTTGGCCATAGGTGCAAAAGTTTCTTTATAGTCTTCGCCATAAGTTTGTGTAACTTTTGCAACCAAGTTAGCTTTGTGCCTTTCAATTTTACCATCACTCTTGTACTTGATTTTATAAACCCATTTATGTATCCCAATTTTTCTTTTTCACTAATAGATAATTTGGCAGAATTTGCACAAAAAATATAATTAACCCCTCCCTTTAATAATTCAGTTGTTATTATGAGGTTGGGATTTGGCTCATTATTGTTGGTATTTTCAGCCTTGAGAACAAATACAATGGTTAAATAAAAAAAGAATGAAGAAAGTCCTCATTGAGCCAAACAAAAAAAATACCGAAAAATAATACCCAAAAATCCAAGAGGGGAGGTTGGCGAGGTGCACAACATAGCCCAAAAAATCTTTGAATAAGAATATTGCATTCTTGAAATAATGTGGTCTCAGGGGTCCACCACAAATTTATGAGAAAAGAGACCACATGCTTAATGGATCATTGATTGCTTAATAGAAGAATGTAGATCTCATTGATTGCTTAATAGAAGAATGTAGATCTCAGAAAAGAAACCACCAGAGAAAAAGATCGACTTAAAACAAAAACCAAAGAGTTCACAGAGCCAACATCTGAGGGAGAGTGTAGATCTCCTTTCACCTCGCTGGAAACAATCGGTACCCCAAAAAATTCGCCAGAAAAATAGCCGGCAATCAAAAACGCGCCAGAAAAGTATAGGCAACCTGTCGGCCCTTATGGCTAGAAATCAAGTGGATATCATCTCCCTCAGGCCCTGCGTTCTCGCCATTGTTGAAGATGACTAGACAGAGGAGCTAGCAATTGCCCATATCCGAAGGTTTCTTGACATTGTTGCTTGCACCACCTCCTTTGGCTCTTATTCTAAAAATCACAGTGACCCAAGAAACCAAGGAACCTAATAGGAAGCCATTCCCAATGATACCAGTCCATATTCTCTCTCTAAAATAATAAAAAAATCCCAATTGAGCAAGATCTCATTGAACGGTCGGTGCAGTTTAGAATCAAGATCGATCTGAAAAATCCATGCCTACACCAAAAAATATAGTAGGCGTAACAAATCTGGTGAACCAGGATAAGGCTTGTTAGGCCAATATAGGGATGGCTGCAAGACGCAGCGTGAGGGAAATTGGAGAAGGAAATTGATGCAGGGTAGAGAGAGAAAGACAAGGTGCAAGTAGATTGGAGAAGCAAATTGCCATCGGGTAGAGAGAGAAAGACAAGTGAAGATCTTCGGACCACAAAAAAAGCCCAAAAGAGTTCTCAAGATCTGTCAAAACAATCAATCGAAATAAGACAATAAAATTTCAGTCAAAGAAAAAGAAACGGTGTAGGCAGTGGTACACACGATCAACCTGATAGACCGAATCCTCTCTCTGATACCATGTTAAGAGTATGAGAGAGAAAATTAGCACACAAGAATTTACGTGGTTCGGCTGATTGGGTCTACATTCATGAAGGGAGAATTAATCTTTATTATTATGGCCCTTTTATGGCTCTTTTGTATAAATATATAGAATTGTACATGATAACGGTCTATATTGAAGAGTACACAATATGAAACAATGATGCCTGGTTAAGGAAAATCCACGTCTTTTAAGAAAGTTGGCTTTTTATGCAGATATCAAGAATACACCAGGTTGTCTCGACAAGCTAGGTGGGGGAACTGGAGATGTACAATTAGAGTTTTATGTGACCACCACGTACTGATGAAGCTGAAGAGGAAGTTCTATAGGATAGCTATAAGATCAACATTGCCTTATGAGGCAGAATGTTGGGTGGTCAAGAAACAACATATCCATCAGATGAGTGTGGATGATATGAGGATATTGAAATGAACGAATGGAAAGAAAAGAAGAGATAGAATTCAAAATGAATACATTAACTTAGGTGTGACTCCAATAGGTCATAAGATGAGAGAAAACAGACTTAAGTGGGCAGGCCATGTGCAATGCAGACTCAACACATCATTTGTTAGGAGGTGCAAGTGGTTAATGTGGAAGGCTAAAAATGGGCAAAGGATAGGTCCAAAAGGAGATGGTTGGAATTAGTAAAAAAATATATAGGGACTTGTGGCCTCACTAAGAATATGACCATTGATAAAGCAGAATAATAGGCCAAGATTAGTATAGCCGACTCCAAATAGTTGATAAAGAGTTTGATGATAATGATGATGATATTTTTTATTTTTAAATTAATAGAAAGCAGAATAAAATATTATTAAAAGATTTAGGTAATGAATACCCCTTAGCTAGATGCACCCGTTGGTATTCCCAGAACCATGCACTATGGCCCAAATATTGGAGACCATTTTATAGGATTAGATTATTATTGTGAGCACTGCTTTCCTTTCCATTTTATCACTGCATTTTTAATTCTTCCTTATGCGCATAATTGGTGGTGTAACTTGAGATCAGAATTAGGTGTGTTGTAATCCCGAAAAAATATGGGGACTGTTTCTTTTTGTTTTTGACAAATAAATATGGGGACTTTTTTATGTGAAGAAATTTTGGTTACGTTTTTGTCGTCCCCATGATCAACTCAAATGAAAGGATTTAGATAGATTTCATAAAATGCTCCAAGATAGTTGCTCCTATAGTCCATTGAGCGACAATGGATCCATGAGTTCAAACTCTCAAAAGTTCTCTCCACCCCTCCCTGTTTTCTCTTTTCTGAATAAATAAAGATAAATTGAAACTTTTTGACCAAATAAAATATCCTTGTCCATAACTTTTGAGGTTTGCAAGCATGTGTGGTTGTTTTTGCATCACGCGAGTTTTGCGCGTGTGCATGTGAGTGTTTTCATCCCAGTGAATAGACGACATTTGCGGTGGCAATGCATATGGACATTATATGACAGGTGTTATTTACATTCAGCACGGATGTATTTTCCTTTCGGATTTTTTAAAAGGAAACAATTTATATAGAGTTAAGGCTCTAAACAATCAAATTAGAGCGTACCTCAAAAATTTCATTAGAAGAGGTTGTTTATTCTCAAATATCCTCAAATTGACGATCTCTTTATCAAGATGCATGAACATAGAAAAAAATGAATTTCAAGGTTTGGAAATAGTGCATTTTGTAATTCATTTTTTATCTTTCAATTTTCAAGATTCTATAAATTTGCTCGATCTATACAATTTTTAATCTTTAAATTTTATAATTAGAAGTGAAAATATATTTAAAACTATCACAAAGATTTCCAATATTGAAACCACATTTCTCAAGACTATTTGAAGGTGGGGCTCTACTTTGATTGTTTAGACCCTCGGCTCTATACAAACCGTACCCTTTCCAAAATAGTAAAAGTTATTCTTCAAAGGAAAAAGTTTATATGGAGCTGAGGCTCTAAACAATTAAATTTGAGACTACCTAAAAAATTTCAGAGGAAGAGGTTAGATGCATGAATATGAGAAAACAATAGATTTCAAGTTTTGTTTTCGAAATAATGTATCTTGTAACACATTTTTGGACCGTCAATTTTCAAGATTTTTAAGTTTTCATAGATATGTCGATCTACACTATTTTTGAAGTTTTATACTTTATAAATAAAAATAAAAATATATTTTAAAGCTATCACAAATATTTTCAGTATTGAAACTATATTTCTCGCCAATATTTGAAGGTAGGCTCTAATTTGATTGTTTAGAGCCTAGGCTCTATACAAACCGCAGCCTTATTAAAAAGCTCATCACACCACCTGTATTTGTTTCATGGGAACACTCTTCATACCGAAACTTTCAACCTCAAAAGCCAGAGAGACCCATGAACCAACATTTAACCTAACTACCTCTTATTTCTTTCAAATGCATTAGCGTTTTCCCTACCAGCTTCAGGGATACAAGGAATGAATCAGTAAAAAACATAAGCCACGATTAAAACAAAGGAAGCCCCAAAACATCATTATGAGCATATTTTATAACTTTTCAAAATGTAAACAAATGTGGAGACAACTTGTAGAGAGACAAGTGAGTTTTCAATGATAATAGGTGTACATCGAGAGTTCGTATTGAGCCCATATCTTTTTGTTTTAGTTATAGATGAGTTAATTAAGAACCTACAAGATGAAGTACCATAGTATATGTTGTTTGCATATTTCATAGTTTATTAATTTTATAGTTTTGTTCAATAAGACAAGAAATGGTGTCAACACAAAGTTATATCTTTGAAAGATACTAAAAAAAAATCTAAAAGTTTTAAAATTAGCCGGACTAAGGCAGAATATATGGAATGAAAATTTAGTAATGATAGAAGTAGAAACGAGGAAGTAATTAAGATTGATGATTAGCAAATACCTAAAAAGAGTATTTTTTATACCTTAGCTCGATAATCTAATAAAAATGAGAGATTGAGGAAGATTTCACACGTAGAATTAGAGCTGGGTGAAGGAAGTGAAGATGTACACCTGGAGTTTTATGTGACTGCCACGTGCTAATGAAACTGAAGGGAAAGTTCTATTGGACATTTGTGAGACCAACTTTGCTTTATAGGACATAATGTTGGGCCGTAAAAAAATAACATACATATAGGATGAATATAGCTGAGATGATGATGTTGAAATGGATGAGTGGCACGACAAGAACGGATAAAATTCAAAATAAATACATTCAAGGGAACTTAGATATGGCTTCAATCATAATCTAAAGAGGGAAAATAAACTTAAGTGGGCAGGCCATGTCCAGCATAGACCCAATACAACAATAGTTAGGGGATGCCATTTGCTTCAAGTGTAAAGCCCTAAAAGTGCCAGTGGAAGGCCCAAATGAATATGGATGGAAGTAATAAGAAGAGATATGGGGACTAAAGGTATGACCCTTGATAGAGTAGAATGACAGAATACGATATGTAAACAACCCCAAATAGTTGGGATAAGAATCTGATGATGATAATGATGATGATCATGATTTAGACATTGTTTTTATCTTCAGGTTTCATTAGTAATTTTCTATATAAAAAAAAGATTGGGTGTACATTGGGGATGACTTGGTTCATGGAAAAAAGTAGGTCTTCCTTTTCTCCCCCAAACCTCATTCAGGTGGTCTCTCCTTGGTATTTCCCTATCTAGTACTTTTCACACACACTCTCTCCCCTCCCCCTCTCCATCTTTTTGTTGTTTTTTCCCTTATATTGTATCTATTTATTTCTCTCTTATCAATATTTCTGGTATGCATACTCTCATTTTCCAAATGTGGTGAATATTTTTTCATTGTTTTGCTGTTTGGTTGTGCTTTCTCTCTCTCTCTAGTGCATTATTTAGTTCATTATGTCAGTCATTCTTCATTGTTGAGCGTGTTTGGTATGCGTTCTTTAACTTTACTCATGTTTGGTTTTTGCTCTTTCAGGACCCTTGCTTTTATGTGCTTTGTTCTCTTTCTTGTTGTTCAGTGTGTTAGCTTTTTCTCTATGTCCCGACGCTGCATAGGTGCTTTTATATCATTTTGCTTAATTTTCAAAGTAATTGAAGGTGCTTTTGTATCATTTTGTGGTTTATGCACTCATGTTCTCTATTAGATGACTGATCCTCACGTTAGTAGTATCCCTTGAACATCACATTGTTAACTACTATTTGATCTTGGTTTGTTAACCAAGAAAGTTTGTGGTGGCTGTTTTTCAAAAGTTGTACTTACATTAATTTGACTCCAAATAATCTACAATATAAGATACGAATCATTTAATTTGTTATTTATGTAATGGATGTCTCAAATGATCTACAATATAAGATACGAATCATTTAATTTGTTATTTATGTTATGGATGTCTTATTTCCAGGATACCTGTTTTGTTGGATACATGATAATATGTAATGGTTAACTTATAAAATACACAGCTAAACTGGTTCACCAACAAACTGCTAAGACTTGGTTTTGAACTTTGACGTAGTCAACATGAGATTTGTCATACACTAGGCTTTTCTAAAGAAACACTGTACAAAAGAGACCATTTACTCTTGGGTGCGGTTTGTAAAGAATCGAGGATCTAAACAATCAAAGTAGAGCCCACCTTCAATTTGTGTCGAGTAATACGGTTTTAATACTGGAAATCTTTGTGAAATCCTTAAAATATATTTTCATATCTAATTATAAAATTTAAAGCTTAAAAAATAGTGTAGTTTGAGCATATCTATGAATGCTTGAAAATCTTAAAAATTGACGGTCCAAAAACATACTACAAGATGTACTCTTTCCAAAACTTGAAATCCATTTTTTTCTCATGTTCATGCATCCGGATGTCGAGATGATCAATTTGAAGATATTTACACATCAAAACAACTTTTTCTAGTGAAATTTTTAATGTAGGCTCGAATTTAATTGTTTCTAGTGAAATTTTTAATGTAGGCTCGAATTTAATTGTTTAGAGCCTCAACCCTATATAAATTTTTTCTTTTACTTTTTGTACAAAAAAGTCACAATCACTCATGTCTCTGAGATTTTAAATTAAGGGTTGTAAGAATGTTATTGAAAAGACTTAAAAGTTAAAAATAAAATAAAAGCCTCGGACTTCGTGACTAGCTCAAGCCATCCAATTTGGCTTCTAACGAGTAGGAGTGATTGTGACCTATTGGAATAAAAAGAAATGGTCTCATTGTATATAATTACTTTTCTAAAAGCTACCCAAACAAAAATGTTGCTAAAACTAGAATTTATGTATACTAGAATCTGCATACCCAAGTTTTGATGCATATTTAAGTCTGGGAAATAAAAAATCCAAATGACCCATAAAAGAGTAGAAACAAGGAAGAGAAGCTCTTTTTATACTTAGAAATAATTGAAGGCATAAGCGGCACACTAATGGATGCCACAGTATGATGTCTTGAATTCTATTTCTAATGCAGATAGATGACCCCTTCCCCACTAACATAATATAACACAGATGAATTCTATTCCTAACATAGATAGTCGACCCTTTCCCATTGATCAACCCCAAAATAAAGGATAATTCTATATTGCCATATAATGAAGTAAAAATGAACTAGGGTTTTATAGAAAACATGAAAATAATCCAGGAAAAAAGTACTTGAACAGGTTTCTTTCTTTTCATATTTGCTATTTTTTTTTTAGGCCAGGCCATTTACAATGATATACCAAAACCAATATTAACATAAGCCCTCCTCCACTGCACCACCATGCACCATACTTACAAGCCTTTTGTATGACTACCCTAACATATTTCAGATATGACCAGTTAAGCCTTCTCAAAAACCATAGAGTCCACCTCAGGTCATTTATATTGACACAACAAAACCAAACTACCCTTATAGATCTTTGTAAAGACACTCTTGCATCACTTCCAACCTAAGGTAAATCACTTATGTACGATTTATATTTTCTTTCTGTTGTTCTAGGGGCATTTTAGTTATTTTCAAGGAAAGATGGCCCTTGTGCTAGTGCCTTAGTCCTCGCAACAAAGTAGACTCATGGTTTGGCGAAATGGCAAATTGGGTTCCTTTTTCTGTTCCAAAGGGTGCAAGAATTTGCAATTAGGGCAAGTGGGTGAGGACTTGCAGAGCACCACTAGCATGTGGCATCTGAAACATGGAGTGGCGACCATTTCGGTGGCCGGAAAATGCTTAGGATCATCGGTTTTTGGCCTTTTCAGGTGGTCGCCATCATTTTCAGGCAATGTGAGGTTGAGCTCCAGGTCGAGACGCATAGAGGGATGGGGTGCCTCTCTTGGGTCCTTCCATGTTCTCTTTTGAGTCCTTATGTTGTAGAAGTGTATCTCCCCTGACTGCTCAGTATCAAATAAAAAGTTATAGAGATTACTATGCACATGTAATTTTTGAAATACAAAAATAAATTTTAATTTTTTTCATTTCATGTTATTCAAGTAAGGATACGGTTTTTATGAGTCCATGTACAATTGAGTCAACCTCTTAAAAATCTATTTTTGAGACGGATTTTTGGACCTAATTTTAAGGACATCTAATCTCTAACATGTAGATCATGAATATAAAAAAATTAAAAAAAACTAATTCTATCAAAAAAACATTTGGATTGTTAGATTCAATTAATTTTAGATGAACGACCTATTTGCATCCATCTTTATGTGGAAGCTTTATACTATGGAGAACGCAAATGTAGAAATGCGGTCCCCACCACATGAAACGATTTTCCTTCGAGTAATTCAACAGTGTACAATAATGAAATATTAAATGTTAACAGAATAAATCTTGGGGGTGGAAGATCCTATGCCAACCATGCGTAGATGAAGATTATAGGCAGGGCTTCAACAGGATTACTTCAATATTAATCGAATTTTGATAGAAGTCATCCCTCATTTTGTTAAGAAAAGCAAGCAGGAAGAATATTTAACTTTTGTATAAGGTCACAACTATTTTTAGTCATTTGATGTCTAATTTGAGGGTTAAAGGTATGCTATTGATCGTGTTCAAAGTGTTAAAAAAGACATTTTCAAACTTTAGTTTGTGATTATAGTCACTTGATTTCATATCTAATGACAAGGAGTGGTCGTGACCTTGTACCAAAAACAAATAAAATAATGTTTTATTGTAAATAATCGACAATGAAAGTGATAGAATCAACCAACTGAAAGAGTGGTGATTACTAGAAGATCATTCTCCAACACAAGAATCAAATATCAAAAGCTTTATTTTTCTCATTGTAGTTGGAGCAATTTTGTTTGATTGAAGTAAATAATGAAACGATAGAGGAACCCAACATTAAAGAGTCAGGTTCCCTTATATACTTTTGTGCTCCTCAAAAATGAAATAAAGCGGCCCAGTAAATTTCTTTTAATGACCAAAATACCCCAATTCTAGTCCAGTTGATGGAAGTGTCCTATTTTTGTGCGTGAGAGAGAGAGAGAGAGAGAGAGACAGTGGAAACAGGTGCGCAAAAACAAATCGATTTGTATTTTGATTTAAGACCATATAAATTGGGTGGGAAAATAGCTTATAGAGAGAATTCTGGAGAAAGAATTTTAGAGAGAGAAAGAGTGGAGTTTAGAGAGAGAAGGGTTTACCTGAAGGTCGAGGCACTGTTGCCATTCTCGAGGGAGTGGCCTCTCTAAGTGGAGCTCTACATCTATGGGGGTAGCCTTGTGCTCCAACTGTAGTTCTAAATCATCCCATCTCCTCTTGTTGTTGTTGATTGATGCTGTGTTCTTCTCCAATTCTCTCTTTTCATGATCTCCAGAGCTTTGCATGGGGAAGGAAACCATGGCGTTACAGTCTCTCTCTCTAACACCTCCTATTCATGCTTATGTTGCAGAGAGAACGACAGAGGTGGGTTTATAACATGAGTTCATCTCTCTCTCTCTCTCTCTCTCTGGAGAATGTCTACTGCTTTCTCTCTCTTGGCTTCTGTGGGAAGAGAAGTGCGATGGAGAATCTATGTGGGGGGCTTTAAAAGGCATCGTAGGGCCCCAGTCTTTAAGGAAATTAAATAGTTCAGGTCGCATGGTTGGTTTTATTAACTTCAGTCTCTCTCCTCTTTCTCTTTCAGATGCAAATTTAAGAGTTTGTGCTGCATGGTTGGTTTCAAACTTCTCTCTTTGATCATCATTTCTCTCTCTCTCTCCTCACTGGAAATTGAATTAGTTTGTTGCGTCTCTTCACTCTCTCTCTCTCTCTCTCTCTCTCTCTCTCTTTAACCTGTTCAGTATCTCTCTCTAACTTGTTTAGTTTCTCTCTCCTATGCTCTATAAGGCACTTGAGTTGCAGAAAAATATCTATGTCGCCCATCATCTGTTTTTGGATAAGAGGAGAAAAATGACCTCTACGTCATGCATGTACTTCAAAGGATTGGACCATCAGACCCCCAAGAACTGGCGTAGATATCTGAACTACCGCCTTAAATGGGATGGTCAAGATTGAAACCCTAGGAGGATAGCATGTATCTTGAACCGTTTGATGTACCGGAGCGTGATCCGGACCGTTGCTCGAGCTCTGACTGCATGCCACGGCATCTTGGATATATTGAACAAATAAGAGGGTAACTTGGTTTCTACAGGATTTGAATGCAGTTAGTAGATGGAGAGATGGGCAGTCCAGCGAACTCAACTGGCATGAAGCTTATTTTGAAATGGATTGAAGTTTATGAGAAACCACTTAGAATAGTGAAAGCCCAACCCATTTGTCTCAAATGCAATGTGCCAGATTTTTTTTTGGAATGTTCTGCAAAGAGGGGAAATCCCCTCTAAACCCTGAAAAATTGCCTTGAAATTTATAACCAGAGCCTTGAAATTTCACTGATAAAACGAAAAATATTCATAAAAGAAGTTCAAAACTTGGGTCTTCCAACATAAAGGTTAGTAATGGGCTGGGTAGCCCGGCCCTACAAACTACGGCCAGCCCAGGCCTGTCTCCAAAAAGTAAGGCCTGGGCCAAAAACTGTGGCGAGGGAGCCGGGCCTAATTGTTTCTTTTTAATTTCTTGTTCTGTTTTTGGCCCTACCCAAGCCTAACAGGGCGAGGGCAGGGACTAGTTCGGGGATATAAGGTCCATCACAGGGCCAACGTTGGCCCGATTCCCTGGCACCCCTGGTGCATATTGAAGAAAGGTTGGCTAAAAAAATGCAAAACCATAAAATATCCCTAAGAAAATTAATCTAAAGTGATAAAAGTACAAAAAACTTGAAATGTACCAACAAAAGACACTCTTTAGTAAACTTACCCAAAATGAAAATACAACCCAAAATAAAACCCAGAAAAAAAAACTCCACCAGAAAATTTACCAAAAGTTATGGAAAAAAAAAAGACAAGGTAAAGGAAAAATGCTACTAAATAGCAGGCAAAAGTAGGTTTAGTTCATCAAAGATATTAGGACTTCTAGACAATAAGTTTCTTGCTCTAAACACTAGCTTCCTGTAATAGGAAACGATAATTATAAAGAATTTTGTCAAAAACAAAAGAGAGAGGGAAAGAGAAACCAAAAACTAGGGTTTCATTAATGGTCACCCCTGAAACAGTTGAACCCAAATTAAATGTGTTGTTAAATACCGCCAATTTGAAAATATAAACAAGGCCCACAAAATTATAAAGGCAAAACTAGAACACTTAAATTATCCCAAGCCATAAGTAGTAAATTAAAGGAAGAAATATATTAAGATTAAGAAGGGAAGTTGACAAACTCTCCCCTCCACATTTTGCTTTATGACATTGACCCCCCTGGGCATGAAGCATACTCTCTTGGGTAAAAGACGTACTTAAACTATTTTTTGTAAAAAATATTTAATTATTATTAATTACGTAATAATTACAACGGAAACAAAATAAAAGTTCATCTGAGACCTCAAGAGAACCCAATCTTACCCCCATTTTTTTCTCTTTTTAATGCATCTGCAACATCATAGGCATCTCTATGCACATGTTGAAAAGATATTTTCATATGATTACTAATATCCAAAAATCAGCCCAAACCAGCAAAAAGGTCCGCAACAGTCTACTCCTTTTATTGCACCCATTAATCGGATTTTGAGAGTCACTTTCTACTACATTGAAAGCACCAAATGTCCCATCATTCAGCAGTTTCAGTCCTTGATAAACAACGAAGAACGACCTACTTAATTATTTTTTCAATGTGAAATTTTGGAATTC
The DNA here is from genome assembly GCF_054954075.1 of Amborella trichopoda. Classification (NCBI taxonomy): domain Eukaryota; kingdom Viridiplantae; phylum Streptophyta; class Magnoliopsida; order Amborellales; family Amborellaceae; genus Amborella; species Amborella trichopoda. The sequence continues at coordinate 8,344,768 of NC_142339.1, forward strand.
AATCTGAATTACATATGAGTATTTTCAATAAAATAATCTGAATTTTGAGATTCTAAGATAGAGTACGTGGAATGCAAGTTTAGTATTAATAGAAGTAGAGAAGAAGAAGTAGTTAAGATTGATGACCAAGAATTACAAAAAAGAGTGTACTTCGATATTTTGGATCGATAATTCATGAAAACGGAGAGATTGAGGAAAATGTCATATATAAAATTGGAGCTGGAAAGGCGAAGTGGGGATGTGCAATCGAAATTTTGTATGATCGCCGCATTCTAATGAAACAGAAAAACAAGTTCTATAGGACAGTTGTGAGACTAGTTTTACTCTATCGAGCAGAATGTTGGGCAGTCAAAAAATAATATACCCATAGAATAACAGAGATGAAGATGTTGAGATGGATGAGTGGCAAGATAAGAAGGAATATTGAAATAAATACATTTGAGAAAATTTAGATTTGGCATCAATAGGAGATAAGATGAGAGAGAGTAGACTTAGGTGGGCTGGCCCGTGTGTGGCGCAGGCGCAGTATAACACCTTTAGGAGGTGCAAACTGGTTCAAGTGGAAAGCTAAAAAATGACAAGGAGTAGACCCAAAAAGACATAACTGAAAGTAGTGAGAAAAGATATGGGGCCTCATGGCCTTATTGAAGATATGATCTTTAATAGAACAGAATGGTAGACTAGGATTCATGTAGCTAGCATCAATTAGTTGGAAAAGACTTAGATGATGAAACATTGACAATCACTTATTATCCAATTATTAGAAGTCTATGTTAGATTTTAGTACATTAATTTCTTCTTTCCTTTTTTTTAGTTTTAGCTAATAGATTGAATAGGTTGGCCCCTAGGATTTGGGGTTCTAAAACTACTCTTAGTTCTACACAAGGAAGGGAATGTACAGTATGCTCCTACAGGAGCACTATTTCGCATTTCTAAATGCGCTTGGAAGTTAACCATAGCAACATAATGTAATAGACACAAAATGACCAAATTGCCCGAAAAACTGATTCGGTGATCTTCCCTGCAAGGTCGTCATGAGATGGTATAGTCTCGCACACTATGTTACATAGACGCGGACATATATGTCTATCTATGACATAGATACGATCACAAACATGAACTCCAAAATGACATTTAGACACAACACGTCGATACAAAATATAAGTATATGTATAAATGTATATAGCTATATATTTTTATATTAAATCTTTGTTTAGTCTACAAGTGCATTTTCACGTACAACAATTCATGCCATACAACAATAGTAAAGCATTCAAAAAATAAAAATAATTTAATCAATAGTCCAAAAAATATTACTTTGAGAGTCTGGATTTTATTTATAAACATTTCTTGTTGACCAATCCAAAATTGCATCGTAACAATATGGAAAAAAACTACAAAATATTAGCTAATTATTAGTATAAGTTTTCAAAACAAATAAAAGTCAATTGTTAGGACAAAGCAATGTACAACATAATTCGTGATAATAATGGCGAAAAAGATTGAATAGAAGATCTTATATGGTACAAGGCAGAATGAGAATGGAAAATTAGAAAAGGCGAAGAAGATCGATGACTATCCAGCAGTCCACAGCTTAGAGACGGAGAAACCAGTAGTCCACAAGGCTTAGAGAGGGAGAAACTAGTAGTCTACTGGTTGCACATAGATAAATTAAATGGGAAGGGAGAAACCTTAGAAAGTTTTATGGTAGTTGAAATAAATGGTATTTTTTATTTACAATAACAATGACTTATGGAAACTTTAATTTAAGAAATAAAAATATTTTTGTATTTTTTATTCTAAACTACTTATTTTATTCTAAAATACTTGTCATTTTTTAAAAAATACTCTTCAATAAAGAATGAAGCCTCTAAAAGAAGAAACAACAAGAAAAGAAACGTGTCTAAAAGAAGGGATATAATAGTTTATACTCAATAGAGATGTCGTATGTGTGTTGGTATCTGTCAAGTGTTGTCACATGCTTAGACCCCAAGATGCACATGTCTATGTTTTATAGCTCGCACTTGTGATTCATATGACACCATGTACAAGTTGCAGTTGTTCACTTCAGAATTTTGCTTTAATTTTGCACAATTGGCTTCTAATTCCATACAATTTACAGGGTTTGGATTATTTTAATGAAAAATTTTGTATAGAACTCTTATTCCTCATATTATTTCATGGTAGACAATTTTTCTGTTTTTCTTTCGAGCGGCATAAAAAAACCCTTAAAGATTTCACAATACCTCATCATCTTTTATCTCCCGCTTTTATTGACTTTTGATCATAAAAATTAGTCACAATAATTTTTTATACCATTTCAAGCTAAAAACTTTTTTAATGGGTGAAAAGGGAAAAATAGGGTTCGAAAAGTTTTTGGGATGAAATGGTATAAAAAAATTTGTTGGGGTTAAATTTTTTTTATAGTGAAAAGTCAATAAGAGAGGGAGACAAAAAATGAGGGGGTACGATGAAATCCTTGGAGGTATTCTTATGCCACTTGAAAGAAAAACGGAAAGAAGGTCTACCATGGAATATTATGAGGAATTAGAGTTTTATACGAAATTTTCCCTTATTTTAATTATCAGTAATGATCCTGTAGGACCATCTCCCACCCATGTGTGTAGGACCCCAACGGATCGCCATTAAAAGTGACATGGATCTCTAGAAAAGTTATCACATGGGAGGGACTTGACTTTTCTATTGTTCCGTAACAAATTTAATGGTGATCCTTTAGGTTCCTACACACATGGGTGAAGGAGGGTCCAAGGATAATTTTTCTTTAATTATTCTCACCAAATTTTTAGCTCAATATTTTTGGTTTTTTTCCAAACTTTAACAAAATTTTAGTACACGGAAAGATCAAAATTGTGCTGGTCAGCATTTTGTCGAAATTAGTGAAATTATGAAAATTTATGTGATTCACAATGTTTTATATCTCAAAGGTTTGGGAAGAAATAGGGACTTACTTAAATTAGAGGAAAACGTTTATATAAAGTTAAAGTTGTATTTCAAAAACGCAATTGAAAAAAGTATTCCTGAGTTAGAAAACCTTCCAATAGATCAGTTAGACCTCACGATGTATAAATATAAAAAAAAAAAAAAAAAGAGAATTTGAATTGTCAAAAACAAATGGTACGTAACAATTTATCTAAACATCAAATTTTTAAGAAATTCAACTCTTTATAGATTTGCTTGATTTGCACCACTTTTTGAGTTACAAATTTCATAATTAAGGGTTGAACCAGTGTTAGATTCACTTTTCTTCCGCTAAAGAGGCCAATGCCCTCAGATTTTAGGCCTAAACCGAAATGAAGCCAAGCCAGGTGCTGTTGCTTCAGATTCGGACCACTTAAGGTCTGCTTTGGGCCGATTCAGCGGAAGCATCGTCCTTTTCGGATGAAGCAAAGAAATTTCTATATAAAAGTTTATTTTTATTTTTTTTAATTTAGACTGAGGTTTGTATAACGTACCAAATTACTTCATTTTTCTCACCAAACAGAAAAAAACTCTGAAACAAATCTATTGGCTGAACATAGATTTTCAAGTTCTCATAAAATTTCCTACACCAGAACTACATCTTCCAACATAATCTACATATGTGCCTTGTAAAATATAAGATGAGTACGTTATGCCTTGTAAAATATAAGGTGGGTGTGTTATACAAACCTCAGTCTAAATTAAATGGTTCCATCCACAAATAGAAAAAGCCTTTTTTTCTTTTTCCTTTTTTCAATTAACAAATGACTTTGGATTGCCTATGAAAGTTTGTTGGTGATTGGGAAGGGCTCAAATCCTTTTTGCATCACTAATTCATATTGACAGGGGTATTTGGGGCATCGAAAAAAGTTGAGGGTAAATTAGTGATTTCAAATTAGAAGCAAACAAGTGCCTAAAGGTTGGCTTCAGAAGTGTTTGGCAAGAAATATACATCACCTGAAAAAATTAAATGCCAACCTAAAGGGCTGTGGCATTAAAAGTAGAGCATGATGACAATAATTAAGCCCTTGAATACCTGCCCACCATATCCACCACCCCATTAACTCCCCCTCTTCAATTTCACATTCAATTGCACACCCCCTTTGCCATCTAAATTCTATAACCCATCCTGCATACCATCAATGTGAACTTCAATGTGCCACCCCTTCTTTTTTATATTTCATTTTTCCTCTTTGATACAACTACAAAAATTACTTAATTTTGGAGGAATACAAATGAGGAATTCACTTTCTTTCTCATCTGCTGTTTTTTTAATGTTTTTGGTTTGGATTTTCCTAGATATTTTTTATTTTTGACTTTTGGTTTATTACTTAGTATTCAAATTTGTAAATAACATGCTTAATTGAAGTACTATATGCCTTTTCTACGACCATTTAGAGATGTCCTTGCTCACTTATTTTTCTAGGATTCATTCATGTTTCAGTTATTTTTTCTTTGCTTAACTAGTTTTGTACATCCTCCAACAAGTTCTGACTTAGCCATACCTGTCCCCCCCCCCTATACTATGATAAATAATTCCATTTGTATCTTATGAGGTTATCTTATGATCTTGCACTTCTTTCTTTTTGTGAACTTGAAATCCTGTGGTTGAGAGTCTATTCACAAGAATCAGAAAACTAAACCCCAAAGCAAAATATAAAGACATTAACTAGTACAGGCAATTGTCATGAGAAGAGAAAATGTACAGTTAAGAAAAAAAGACGGAGAGAGAGAGACCCAAAAGTATTTGGCTCAAATTGGTTAAGATATTCAATTTTGCACAAATTGGTTAAGATATTCAATTTTGCACAAATTGGTTAAGATATTTAAGTCATTGAAGAAAGGTGTTTTCAATCTTTGCAGTTGAGAGAGGGAGACGCTCAACAGTATTTGGCACAAACTGGTTAAGATATTTTAGTGATTGAAGAAAGTCATTTTCAATGTGAAGTCTTTGAAGGCGCGGTATGTAACATTAAAACTTTAGGGATTGTATATAATGAGGCCATTTACATACGATACAAGGAAGTCGCAATTACTAACAACCATCTCATGTGAAATCTAATATTTGAGGTATGTCATAAAGTTCGAGAAATTTTTTTTTGAAATTTGAGCATGGTCAATAGAATAAATACAATATCTAATTTCACATCTAATAGTCAAAATTAATTGTGACCACCTTTTACCAAAGATAATGGTCTCATTACACATATTCTAAGAAGTTAATATGAGGTCCTTAATAGTTTTTCACTATTGCATTGAGTATAAGCTGTACGATGTGATAACTCAAAGAAAGAATGAAATAAAACTGTTATTTACGTGGACACATAAGATCTATGGTGTTATTATCAATGGCTATCAAATCAATAGATGGATGCTGATGGCCTACTAGCTAGCTCATGTCACGCTCCACTCGTTCCCAAAAGACGTTCATCAATGTCCCATCTCTGTATTGACCGGTGATAATTATTGAGACCATAGAATATCTTGTTGGATTTGGTGCTATTCAAAATCACCCGCATAAGGATATCTCATATTATGTGAGATTGAGATTGATCCATATTATATGAGACTGAGATTAATCAATATTATAAGTTTTCTAATGAAATATAAATTTAAAAAGATTAAGACTCTTAGATAAATCTTTTGTTTTTTGAGATATATGTAATATATATAGGAAGTTTCCTATTTAGTGTGGACTTCTAATATTATATATATACGATGAAAGTGCAGAGAATTGGTGTGTTCTAGTTAGGTCACCATATGGAAAGGTTCTTTCTTCTAGAAAGAGGGAGGCAAGGCCAGAAGCGGTTCCCATTGAGATTTTGGGTGGTTTCCATTCTAGTTAGAGAGATTTTCAGTGGTTTCCCTTTAGTTAGAGAGAAAGTTAGTTTCTCGTTGCTCTCGTGTCTCTTATCTGGTATTATCGGTATTGGTTGCCAGAAGTAAAGAAATAGAAGGGAGAGTAGTTTAAACTGCTATTGTGTCTCTTATCTGGTATTGTCGGTATTGGTTACCAGAAGTAAAGAGAAAGAATCGAGAGAAGTTTAAACGTCTGTTGTTGTTGGTATTGGTTGCCAGAAGTAAAGCGACAGAAGGGAGAGTAGTTCAAACGGGTTTACTCGACTGCGTTTTTGTCGGGGTTTGTTCCAAAATCTTTGATGTAATTTTCATTGGTATAATGGATTTCTGTTTGCCGTGCCCGTAGCCTTTTTGTGGCAAACCATGTAAATCAATGTATTCTTGTTGTATGTGTTTCATGTTTTATTTCTCATACTTTATTTGTCAAATATTAACTCATTGGGTTTAGAGCTACCGCATACAACATATCTATGGTTCTGTGGAATCATATTTCCCATCATTTTAAACTGGAAAAGTAAAAATGAGACCATTATTTAGTACATGAAGGTCGCAATTAATATTGACCATTGAATGTGAAAATGTACGGCTGGTTTGACTTATTTGTACCAATGGTAAGTGATCTCATAATATATTTCCTTGTGAGATACATGGTTCTTTTGGCATGATTTCAGAGGATATATCCTTGCATTTATATTACATTATTAAATATGGGCTTGGGGGTATGATTGTGTGTTTTTCTGATGTGTCCCTCGGTTAAACGCTTTGATTTCATAAGAAAAAATGGGCAAGCTTTCTATGCTTCCCCTACATCATAGAAGTTCTATCCTCCCCCTTATCCAACCCTCCATTATGAATGGAGGGCTAAGATTGTCCCAATCACAATGTCACGTCTCTACACTATTTTATTTTTAATATTTTTTATAAACTATTTTATCACCAAAATTTGGAAGTCCATTCCTCTATTAAACTCGTAAAATAAAATGACCAAAATGCCCCTGAAATATTCAAGGAGTATTTTGGTCATTATAGTTCATCAAAAAATTATTTTAAATATTTTTTATAGGTGCGCCCCAATGAGAAGATAACACGTATCAAATTTCATATTCATATAATTTTTATAAAAAAAAACTAAAAATAAAATACTTTGAGACATCGGATCTAAGATTAAATGGTGAGTGGCTCTCTTAATCAAAATTGGACGGCTGGATGGTAGGGGGAGGATAGAACTTCTACGTTGTAGGGGAAGCATATAAGCCTTTTCCAGAAAAGATTACCTTCTATAGTATTTTTTTAATTCGTTAGTACTCTCACAAAAAGGTAGGGTTTTTCAAAGAAATGTGCACCAACTTAATAAGCGCATTAATTACAAGATAAGGATGTCTAATATTTTGAATTTTTGATAAATATAATTGTATATTTTATTATTTAATTTTGAATAACAATTAAGAATTATTGTGCTTAATTTTCTTCTAAACAACCTTTCTAATATATGGATGAGGTTTCTATAAGGCCTTGGCTTTATGAAAACAAAATAAAGCATCACCTCAAATCCTCATCCGGAATGTGCTTTTAGTGATGGAAACGCTCTAAAATCAATTTCCAACACTGACAGTAAAATTTTAAACTCAAAAAATGGTAAAGATATTTGTGGATTTGTAAACACCTTTTATTAAAACAAAGGGAAAATGACCTATACCCCCTCGCCGAAATTTCCATCTCAATTAGCCATGAGTTCACCAAAATCCTTTGTAGCCCCCTCAATTTTAAAATTTTGGGACCGTTAGCCCTCTAATTATACTTTTCTTTGTTCTGTTTACAAATTTGATATTTTTATTTTACAAAATGCCAAGCCCTTCCAGTAATCAACTTCCTTTCTTTTTTTCTTCCGTTGCCTAAAACCAATCTTACCTCCATATATCCCACTCTATAAATTTAGACACGAAAATAATATATATATATATTTTTAATATTATGACTTATTTTACAATTGCATCAATATCTTTCGAACTTAAAAAATGATTAATCGAGATCTTTATTACTATTGTTAATGAATTACTATTATTTATATATTCATTTAATTAAAATAATTTCTCAAAATACCTATTAGAGATGAATTATTTAATAATTAATTTATTGTTGTTGTTGTTATTACTATTATTATTATTATTATTATTATTATTATTATTATTATTATTATTACTATTATTATTATTAATTATAGTTATTATAGTTATTATTATTATTACTATTATTATTATTATTATTATTATTATTATTATTATTATTATTATTATTATTATTATTATTATTATTATTATTATTATTATTATTATTATTATTATTATTATTAATATTTATAGTTGTTATTATTATTAGTAATATCATCATCATCAATGAAAATTTGTATATCAAGTCACAAATGACTAATGTATGGGTTTGGCATTTTGTGATCAAATTTGTAAAAAAAAAAAAGAAAAGCATAATTAGGGGGTTAATGGTCTCAAAATTTTAAACTTGAGAGCGTACAAAGGATTTTGGTGATCCCAAAGTGGGGATAGAAATTTCGGAGAAGGGGGTAGAGGTCATTTCCCTAAAAACAAAATAAATTTCTAGATAATTTCTTACAATATACACTAACTTTAGAGCTTGGGATCTTAACTTTTTTTCACACTCATAATGTTCAAATCGAGATGATTGCGGTAAAGGTTTTCCAATTATTAACTTACAATTTTGAATGAATTATGAAGTGACGATTTACTTAAAAGAAGTTCTTAGTTTACTCTTTAAAAAGTTTATTAAATTTCTTCCAAGTAGTTTGACATCATTATGCTCTTTTTCGTGCCCGTCAATCGCAAGGGGTCAAATGCTAGTTTACTTCAATAAAGGATAAGAATGAATTGGTGATTGCAAGAATAATGACCCTACATTTCCAAGTATGACATTCATGGTCTTGAGGATTTTTTAAGTAAATATATCGAATGTGATCATTTAGTTTTGATACAAAAGAGGTCACAATTATCATTGACTGTTAGATTTGAAATCGAGAAGATGTGTCATTTTTAGGCACGAAGTCCAAAGAAAAGATTTCTTGAATGTCGCAAAACATTTTCATCTATCAGATTGCACAATCATCATCGACTGTTAGATTTGAAATCGAGTGGTTGATGATGTGCCATTGTTTAGGTACAAAGTCCAAAATGAAAATTTCGTAATTGTTTAGAAATATTTTCAATCTCAGAATCTCAAAGAATTCTCTCTATATTGATGTTATTACCGAATAAACAAGACTCAAATAAATATAGGGCCAAAACAATTATGGATATATACCAACTAATCTTATCATAATCAAGAGATACTTAAATACCTATCTATACAAAGACACCTAATCTTATCAAGAGATATAAATATAGGACCATACACACATATATATATATATATATATATATATATATATATATATATATATTTAGTCATGCAGCAACAATGTGTAATTTATTTTTTGATAGTGATGGTAAGGGAACTAGTGCAAGGAAACTTTGCAAATAAAAAAATTTGATCACAAAAGGAAAATAAAACTTTGCAAATAGTAAAATACGCCTGCTAGTGTTGATATTTTCTTGGAACACAAGGGGTCCAAACCAATAAACAATTGCATGGTGGGTTCGGTTGATGAAATTGCATAGAAATAAAACCGTCGATTGATTGGTGCTTGGAAGGGTGGTTAGATGGTGGGTCGAAAAAAATTTGCTCCTTTACTGCATAAGGATCATTCTCTGTCAAAAATAGTTCGTCAAAACCTTCTTGAAATATCCGCCAAACTTAGTCCGTCAAAACCTTATTTCTTTAAAGGGTGTGGTTTCTATAAGCTTCCAACCTTGAACAATCCAATTAAGATGCACTTTAAATTTTATCTTAACATATAATTTTGTTTTAAAATATTCTTAGGATTATCTTAAAATCTATTTTCATATCTAATTAAAAAATTTTAAACTACAAATATAATCAAAATGTAGTAGATCTATAAACCTATAAAAATCTTGAAAATAAACGGTCTAGATAACGTACTACAAGATGCACTATTTTTATAACTTTTTTTGCTCATATTCATACATCTCAATGTTGAGATGATCAATTAGAGGGTTTTCGAACATTAAAACAATTGTTTTGAAATATTTTTGAGATGCATATGTAATTCTACATTTTAAGGTTGCAACCTTATATAAACTTCTTCCTTTTTTAAATGTATCTATATACTTATGAATATGATGCCCTTAAATCCACCTTTGAAAATGGCATTTGAAAATAGCCAATTTGCCCCATTTGAAAAATCGCCCTCTGCTTGTTTTTGCCTCTAGATCTTGATCTTAGGGTCCAGATCCGTCTGAAATCTGATACTATCATTGACCCTCTGAAACTCGACTAGAAAGTTGGTTGGTGATCCTTTTGTGTTCTCTAGTGGCCTCTTGTGTTTTGGTGTTTTGATCTTTTCCTGCATTATCGAATTTCTGTTTCTCAATCCTATTTGATGATCGAGTTATCTGTTATTTGATCATGTCTGATGATCAAGTTTTTTGTTATTCGATTCTATCTACTCTATATATGATTCAGTCTATTGTTCTATTACTTGATCATGTATATTCTAGTCTAGGAGTTACTAAATCCGTCTCAAATCAACACTGAGTTCCGTTGGTTCTTCCAAATGCCATTCTGTTTTCTCAGTTGTCTCGATGATTTTCTATCTTCGGTGAAAATCTAGAATTGATATCTAATTGCTCGAGCATGCTCTGATACGGCTGTCTGTTCTGGAGGCCTGCTAATTTGTCACTGCTAAAGCTTGTTGATTAGCCGCTGCTCCACTGCTTCTATTGGTCAAGCTATGCATCTGAAGATACTACTCGTTTCTACAACTTAGTATTCAAACTCCAGCTACTTTTGATTGCTCTCAAAGCAATTGAACGCATGGCCCAACAATAATGGTTGATAGGTAGAGATTTGAAAACACGACTCGTTAGTAGAGGTCCGATCGGAGGTTGAGGAAAAAATGGCATAAAATTTTTGGGACGAATCTGAGGCCTCGATGCGGATAGGCTGGCCAAAGAGGCTATGACAACCTCAGATTTGAAGCGTAAAGAGGTTACAAGAACCTCGGATTTGAGGTGTGAGCTCAAATATGAAGTTGAGGAGCCTATGGCTCTGATACCATGATAGAATCTTAGAATCTCAGAGAACTTTTGTATGTATTGATGTTATTAAAGAATAAACAAGACTCACATAAATATAGGGCTAGTAACAATTTTAGATATATACCAAATAATCTTCTCATAATCAAGAGATACCTAGATATCTATCCATACAAGAACATCTAATCTTATCAAGAGATACATATCCATATTGATAAACATCCATACTGACAACCTTCTTGTACAAAAAATGAATGGCCTCATAGTGTACAATCCTATTCTTTATTATTAGGGCTGACAAATATTTATTTATTTCTAAAAATTTTGAATGGATAGATGGGGCTTTTATTCCAACATGATTAACCATAACCAACTCTGAAATAATTTGCATACATGACATTCAATAAAGAAGTACATATCATTCTAAGGGATTGTCTACCAAGATATCATTTATTTTTTATAAAAGTAACAAGAACTTAAAATACAACGAGGTAATTTTAAATGAAAAATAAAGAAAACTCGAAAACAAAAGAAAATGAAAAAAGGAAAGAAAAATTCTAAACCAGGCCTAAATAAAGATAAAATCTCTTAAAGACAATAAAAATGAAAAAGAAAAAAACATAAAATGATAGAAGAGTGAGATAAATATAATAATGAATGCAAGTGTAAATAGCTGAAATAGGAATCGGGCTCGAGTAAAGGTGGTAGTAGCTAGGATTTTATAGCGCTGTGTCTCAAGTTTCATTCATGTGTAGCCTTGTAAAAAATAAATAAATAAATTGTAAAAAGCTGAAATGAAATAAAGACGACAAAACCAATTATAGAAAAGAAAGGGAAAACATGAACAATTATAAAACATCTTGAAACACAACTAGATAATATAATTCAAACCCGTTAAATGATGGCCACAACATAATAATAACAAATATCAAAATTAAATTGAAGGAAAAATAGTAAAAAGACATGAAATAATAAACAAAAAAAAAAGAAAAGGAAATTTGAGGTTTAAACATGCCGCAAAAGTGCTCTCTATGCCTATGTATGCATTTATATACCAATTTATTCATGTTTGTTTACATGAGCAGTAACAATTTTTTTTTGAACAAAGTTACTTCTGTTTATTTATATTAATAATGTTCAAATTGTTTCTTCGAACAACAACCATTATGTAGTTTGCAATTGACAATTTATTTCAGACTCCTAATCTTTATATAATGATATAAACGGATTGATCTAGTGGCATTAATTGTATCTCTTACAATCTGTCCCAATGGATCTCTTGGTAAAAGTGCCACGACCCTGACTCTATATACGCAAAGTTCATACGACCAGTTACTAATGTCATATTAATTTCTTTCATATTTAATGCTTATTGAAATACGGCAAGAAGTAGCTAATCAATGAAGTTACATCAATGGGATTACAGAACTGAGGAAATCATTGGGCATTAAAACACAAAACGATCACAAAAATAAGAAAACCATAGAGAAATGATAAAAATAATACAAGATTTGTTCCCTGTGAACTTGTGTCCTAATTTCGGTACATGTCTTTTTACTTTTGGGTGTGGTTTGTATAAGGTGTGACCCTTAAACAATCTAATTAGGCGCACCCTGAAAAGTTTATCGAAAGATGTAATTTTGGTGTTGAAATTTTCTTGATGATCAGGAAAACTATTTCACATCTAAATACGAAATTTAAAACTTAAAAGAAGGGTACAAATCGAGCAGACTTACAAAAATATGAAAGTCTCGAGGATGGACAGTCTAGATAATGTATTATAAGTTTTATTTATTTATTTATTTATTTATATACCTTGAGGTCGAGAAGATCAATTAAAGGGTCTTTCACCATCAAAATAACATTTTTCAATGGATTTTCAAGGTGTGCGTTTTTTCTATCACTTTAGTTTGCAACCTTATAGAAAGTTTTTCCTTTTTATTTTAGTAATGAACTCTAAAATTTTGGGACAAAATCATAAAAGAAATCTTGCTTTGTTGCCACCCATTTTTGTTGCCATTTTGGGAAGGCAAAATGAAACAATAAGTGGATTACAAAAAAAAAAAAAAAAATTCGGATGGTCAAAATATGCTCTTTCTCATTTTTGGTGGGATAAGTGGGAGATTTGATCGAGGTGCAGCCCTAAATTTGCTAATTTACATTTCTAATATCTTATGGCTAATCTATTCTTATAACTAATTATAAAATTCACAATTTTAAAAATGATATAGACCGAACAGATCTATAAACACATTAAAATCTTGCTGATAGACAGTCAATATAATTTGTACAAGATGTATTATTTTAAAAGTTTGAAAATTTATTATTTTTTGAAAATCATTATCATGGTGATCAAGATTATTGAACCTGAAAAAGTTTGAGTCGGAATCCATATCCAAGAAGCAATATTGAAAGAGATAGCAATTGAACATGTGCATCCACTTAGCACAGAAACCTGGCCCATCATGTTATATAATATTATAACCGAAAGTATATAATGAGACCATTTACTTTTTCTACAATGTGGTTACAATTAATTTTGACTATTGGAAGTGAAATTAGGTGGCTGCATTTATTTCATTGACCGACCTAAAAGTTCAAAAGAAATTCTCTCAAATTTTGTGACACATCCAAATTCACGTCAGATAGTTGTAAGCAATTGTGACCTCCCTATTCCAAAAGTAAATGGTTATCATTGTATACAATCCCATATTATAATGGGAATTTTTCTTCTTAATCGATGGACTTACACTATAAATCTCAACATCCACTTGGTATACAAACACTATATGGAACATACTATACACCACTAGTATGCGGTGTGTGCAAAGTGCAGACTAGCATACATGGTGTGTACTATACACCACTAACGCATAAGTGTACTCCGTACTTGCTTCTTCTTTTTTTTCTTCTTTCTTCCTTTTTTCTTTTTTGTTTTTTTTTTTTTTTCTACCAATCATTTGTTCTATTTTTTATTGTTTGAAAAAGCTTGGCATTTCAACTAAGTCCTCTTTATGACTGAGAATGGGTCAGATTGAGTCCGGATCCACTAGGATCCAGATCCAGATTTAAAAAAGGGATTGTATACAATGAGACCATTTACATTTGATGCAAGATGGTCACAATTGTTTACAGCCATCCGATGTGAATTTTGATAGCTTGGATGTGTCACAAAGTTTGAGCTTGTCAATGGAATAATTGTAGCCACCCAATTTTACATCCAATGGTTAAGATTAATGTCTCACCTTGTACCAAAGGTAAATAGTCTCATTCTATATTTCCTCTTTAAAAACTATACATGGGATCTAGATACAGATCCGAACCTGATCGGTTCTAGAATATTTGGATATAGATCCAGATCCAATCCGATCGGGTCCAAAAAATTATTTTGTAATATTATATATACATATACAGGTTATATTAGGGTGCTCACACTATGGAGCATTTTAGAATTGTATTTAACAAATTTAGACACTTAAATACCCTTGTTTGGTATATAAAACATTTTTGAATAAGAATATTTTTAGTCATTAAGAGGGGTGTGACGTAATCCACATAAGGAGTGTCGTCACACATATAGAGCATTAAATACCACTAGCGTACTCTATGTGGGTGATGTTACTCCCTATGTGGATAACATCACACTTGTCCTAATGACCGAAAATACACTTTTGTCGAATCCAAAACTTGGACCTGTAAAGAAGATCTCGATTGGGTTCAAATTCGAGATTCGGGTTGGATTAGGTAAAATCGCGACTCTATTCCCCTTCGCCTGTCTAATCAACTATAGAATGCGTGTGAAGACCAGTCACATTTAAATAGCATGTGAGCCATTCGTGTTTAACATCAACTATTTTACTAGTTTTGGTCTTAATCTAATCTCATCACAGTTGATTTTTTTTTAAGATCCCTGAGTTTGGTCCACCCAACTCTGGGATACAGTGAGTCTGAGTTAGTCAGGTGCGTCTGAGTTGGCTCGCCAGAGTTTTTACACACTGGTTTGGAAAAGTGTTGAACAAAATATGTTTGGGGCCTAAGAAGTTCCCATATCTTGGCATCTTGCCTGTACTTGGGTTGAGTTGGATCAAATTCCAGCAATTTCTACCCATTCACGACAAAAATTTATTGTAAAATTTAGTTGGGGGTTTGGAAAATTTTCATTTAATTCTTTCTCAAAGTTATGAATTTTGAGCATTGGTAATTCAAATTGGGTGCGGACATATATAGCCCAACAATGTGTCAACTCTTTTAGGAAAAGTCTAAAATGAGGTTCTATTCAGGTGAAGCCTCATTGCAGAAAATCCATCTTAGAGATGGATTTAGTTCACATTAGATACATCTCCACTGTAGATACATGATTTTGTAGCCCTGAAAACAATGTAGATCAGATGATTTGTGGAAGATTAAAGTGAAAGCTGATGAACAGTCCAAAAACAAACTTTAAAATAGTTTCTTTTGTTATTCAAAATCGATTTCTTCATATTCATGATAGTAGGTCCAAAACATGAAAGATTTTAGGGCCAAAACACCATTATTAATATAAATTTTTGAACGAGACGGAATAAGAGCGTGGGCTAACACACCAAAGCCTGTCCAATCTTAAGGTACATTAATTTACTGTAAATTACACATCCGCATTACAATGTAAGGTGCACCTCAAAACTTTATGGTTTTCATAAGGTTGCAACCTTAAGATATCAAAGTAAGAAGCACCTCTAAACTTTGTCATAAGATAATACTCTTTTGTTGTAAAAAATTCTTAGGATGGTGCGAAAATCTATTTTGATTTCTATTTATAAAATTTTTTAACTCCAAATGGTTCAAATAAACCATACCTATATAACGCATGAAATCTCAAAAGCAGACGGTCCATATAATATGTCTCAAAATGTGTAATTTTTAGGGCTTGAAATCCATTTTCTTCCCTATATCTACACATATTGATGTCTAGATGATCAATTAGATGTTTTTCCAACATCAAAACAACCTTGTTTTTGAAGGATTATAGCCATGTACCTTATTTCTACATTTCAAGGTGTCAACCCTATACAAACTTTATCCATCTTTATAATGGGGTAATTTAGCTTTTAAATCTTTCTTTTTAATTTCAACAAAATTTCAGTTAACACCATGTTCCATAGGGCCATGATTTGTGCCCTAGTTATTAAGACAATCCGTTGTTCTTACTACAAATCGTGTCCCACGAGGCCTTGACCCAGGACATTGAAGTTAGGAAAACCATATAATCAAATGGATAACTGCAACATAAGTCAAATACAAATTTTAATACTCCAAGCAATTGTTTAGGTACCTATGACTCTATATAAATGAGGGAGAGAATGGACTATTAATTTATTTATAAATAGGAAGCATGGTCATTAGGGATGCCCATTGCCCTTTAAGAATGGCGACCCTGGCAACATTTGTTACTGTAGCATTAGTTAACCCTTTACTCTACTCTCTTCTAAATGCATCACCCTCCATGGCTTCAACTTTGGAGAGTGGCCTTCTCGATTGTTCTGAAAAGAATGGCTTGACCAACTATACCACAATCACTTAATCACCCCAAATTTATTACGAACTCCTCATTTTCTCTCTACAAAACCTTCGATTTACCGAGCCGTCTGTCCCAATGCCCTGTATTATCATTCTCCCTTTGAGTAATATCCAACTAAAACATGTAGTGGTTTGCTCGAGACGACATGGGTGGCTTATATGTGCACGATGTGGGGGCCACAGCTATGAGGGCTTCTTGTCAACTGGGGACTTACCATTTGTCATCATTGATCTGATGAATTTGAATAAGGTGGAGGTTGATATTGCCCAAGGAACTGCTTGGATAGGGGGTGGAACAATCGTAGTTATCAGGAGCGGGAGCATCGGATCGAGAGCTGTCTAAAGCTCTAGAGCTCGGGGAGCGACTTCCATTGAGTGTAAAAATTGTGAATTGAGATCCCATATGAACATAGAGCGTATTCCCGATACATTGGGATCGATGTCCTTATTTAACAGGAACGTGTTCTATGTAAAATGGGATCGTATTGCCATGCTCATTAGGATTGCGCTCCCATAGACAATAGTAACAAGTTCCTATTTAAAGTTGAGTCGTGCCCCATCTAAGAAAAATGTTTTCCTATTTGGAATGGATTGAGCTCCATTCAAGGTTGGATTGCGTTCTGCTTAACTTGGAGCCAATCTCTACCTGCCGTCTGTCTCTTCCTCTCTCTCTCTCTATCTCTCTCTTGATCAAACATTCACCGCTAATCCAATGGACCCATCTGCCAAAACGCACCCCTCTCTCTCTTTAACTTCATGAGCACATTTATTTGACTTCACAGTGAGTGGACTCTTTCTCTCTCCTTAGAAAGCACAATGGCAAAAAAAATCTACATACCCATCTCAACCACACTTGCTAGCAGTTGGGGACCTCCATGGCGATCTCCAAAAGGACAAACAAGCTTTGAAAATGACTAAAATCTTTGATGAAAAACTATTCACTGGATTGCAGGTAACTCCATGGTTGTGAAGCTTGGTGATATCCTTGACAGAGGAGAAGAAGAGTTCAAGCTCCTTATTTTTTAGAAAAACTCAAGTAAGACGCAAAGAAATCTAGTGGGAAGCTGTTAATTTTACAAGGAAACCATGAAAGCCTAAATATATAAGGAGATTTCAAGTATGTCATAAAAGTTGGCCTTGGCGAATTCAAGAATTGGGGTGACTGGTTTTCTATAGTAATTCAAATGAAAAACCTTTGTAAAGAATTGGAAAACAAATTAACAGTTTTAATGGCGTACCCAAAATTACCCATCTGGAATTAGGGCTAGAATAGCTGCTTTGAGTCCTAGAGGCCCAATTTCTACGTGTTTTTTAGCTGATAACCCTATTATTTTAATGGTGGGTGGATTCGTTTTTTTCATGGTGGGATCCTCCCTAAGGATGGAGTTCTGGGGACGTAGGGATCTCAATCCTAAAATTCTAGGAGCAGGGATCTAATTTGTTCAGGAACGCGTTCCGTGGGACAGTAGGAGAGAGATCTGTGCGGTAGCGGGAGAGAACTCCGTTGTGAATGGGATCGAGAATCCTAAAAATATGAGTAAGGTCCCAAAAAGTTGGGAACAGGTTCCGGATGAGACCTGGCCACGGAGAGCTAGAGTTGGATTCCGGAGTGAGAGCAGCACCCTAGTTGGGTGCTCCCGGTAACTATGAGAACAACCCTAGGTGAGGCTTACTATCCCATAGCAAAATGCTAGTAAGGATCGATATGGTTTCCCAGCAGGAACTTGCCCAACAATGGGAAGTGGGGGGCACATTAGTGGAGGCAGATTCGGCCACATGTCCAGCAAATTTGGGCTTGCTGTTGATAATATAGTGGATGCATTGGTGGTAAATGCTGAGGGCTTCTATTGAATAGGACCGCAATGGGGGAAGATATGTTTTGGGCCATAAGTGGTGGGGGTGGTGAAAGTTGGGGAATAGTAGTAGCTTGGAAGCTCAGGTTAGCTGACATAAATAGAAATGTGACTTTATTTCAAACTAATAAAACAGAAAGAAAACAGTTGCGAATTTGGTTCATAAGTGGCAAGCTATAGCCCATAATTTGCCTAATGAGTTCCATCTCCAAGCTATTTTAGCGGCTAATTCGAGTTGAATTATTAGGGTTTCTTTTTTTGGATTGTATCTTGGAGGTGTTGATGATGCTCATAAGATAATGAGAGATCGGTTTAGGAGCCTAGCCATCAGTACGTCGATATGTAAAGAGAAGACATGGATTGATTCCGTGCTCTTTTTCTCCAGCTTGCCTAGTGGTAGCACCAGAGAAGACTTGTTTAATTGGTACTTGGTGGATAATTTCTTTTTCAAGGCAAAATCTGATTATGTTAAGGAGCCATTGACTCCTGGTTCTCTAGAGGGTGCTATAACGTATCTGGAGGAAGAGCCTTCCGGATCAATCATTCTCTACCCCTATGGTGGGAAAATGGATGAAATTGAGCCAGATGCCATACCCTTTCCGCACTGTAAGGGTAACATATATAGCATCCAATATATAATAAATTGGCAAACACAAGAAGAAGAAGATTACAAGTACTTGATGTAGAGATAGTTGAGGATAGAGATAGTTGAAGTCAGTATTTATCTTGTATTTAATGCATATATCTCTCTTGATAAGACTAGATTAGTTAGTAATTATCAATAACTAATTAGCCGTATATTTATACGGGATTTTGTATATTCTTAAATCAATCAATAGACAGAAAGTTCTCTGTAGTATCCAGGGTTTCTAACATGGTATCAGAGCCAGGTTTGCCGTGATGATTTTTCGACGATTTAGGTCGTGAGGATTTTCTAGCGATTTGAGGATGACACATGGGTTTCTTTCTCAATCTCTCTTACACCATCTGGGAGACACAGACCACGATCAGGAGAGACGTCGCTCTGATACCATGTTAGAAACCCTGAATACTACATAGGACTTTCTGTCTATTGATTGATTTAAGAATATACAAAGTCCCGTACGGCTAATCAGTTATCGATAGTTACTAACTAATCTAGTCTTATCAAGAGAGATATGTACATCAAATAAAAGATAAAGGTTGTCTTCAACTATCTCTACACTTGAGATTTAAGAATATACAAAGTCCTGTATAAATATACGGCTAATCAATTATCGATAGTTACTAACTAATTTAGTCTTATCAAGAGAGATATGTACATCAAATAAAAGATAAAGACTGTCTTCAACTATCTCTACGCTTGAATCGGATCGGAAGCTTTTATAAGTATATGGAGCCCTATGTGAACAAGTCCCCAAGGGAGGCCTATGTCAATTACTTGGATATAGACTTAGGGGCTCTTAGAAATGGAACTGCGAGGGTGGAAACTGCAAGAGAATGGGGTATAATGTATTTCAAGGATAATTTTGATCGTCTGGTTTGAGTGAAGAGCCATGTTGACCCTCACAATGTTAGGAACCTACAGAGTATTCCTGTCAGTGCGAAACAAGTAATATGAATTTAAGGGATTTCCTCGAGCCATTTCCCCAATGGGGCTTGGGTTTTGTTCTAAATGATCTGTTATAGTTTCAACTTATCTATGATGGGTGCTAAAACTCTATAAAATTAGCAAGCCATTAAGAATCTTATTCATGTAGTAAATTTGCCTTCATTAAAAAATGTCATCCCTAGACTCTTATATCATCTCCTTTTTTTTTAAAGTCTTTATCATTATTACATATGTTTTTAAATATTACATAATAAAGAAAGTGCACAACATGACATTCTAACCACCTGCTTGTATTGTGTTTACCAACTTCATGATTCACTGTATATTATGTGTCAAAAAGCAAATTTTAACCCAATGTGTAGCCACTGGTTTAGGAATTACATGGGTTGATTTTTATGTTGTTTCACTTACTGCTATATTATTGTAAAAAAGTACGTAAAGAGAGTATTTACTTTTGGGTGTGGTTTGCATGAGGTTGAAACCTTAAACAATCCAATTGAGGCGCACGTCTCAATTTTATCATAAATTTATTTTGATATAAAAAATTCTTAAGATAGTTTGAGAATCTATTTTCGTATCTAATTATAAACTTTTAAACTGGTTCAAATCAAGTAGATTTATAAACAATGGAAATCAAGGATCCCAATCATGGGATAGAATTTTTAGGAGCATTTTCCAATTTGCCCCGTATTTTTTTATTAATCATACAGAGATATTTGGATGCTTTATGTGAGTCAAAAGAGACTAGAGCATACTGTCCATTCACTTCCTTAGTTAAAACCCAATATAGGCCACTTTTAGGACCCTATATTTTGGAGATATAACACCCTCAAACCTAGTGACTTACATTATTTAAAATAAAACAATCTTATCGAACCCTGTATGTGGCTGAAAAAAAAAAAGAATCCTAATAATGAATGGAGAACATACAATTTTTGGAGGGTGATTTTCTTAATGCTAGTGCATTTGAGGGTTTTTAAGGAGGGGCAAAAGTAGAAAGCTAGCCCTCTTACGATATATATTGTGATGATCACATGCCATGGCTTTGGAAAGAAATAAACCATCCCAGTTGATTTTTTTTAAGAGAAAAGACCTCTATAATTTTATATTATGAGAAGGACTTTATCATCAGAGGGGCACTCATCATCGACCACTGGGAAGTTAAAAACTGCAGAAACTGAAAAGATTCATACGCATTGAAGACCAAATCAAACAAAAATTCTGATTAAAAGCGAGCAATACTTGAAAGAAAATTCTCTATTCGCCATGAAAATTTTGAAATTTTACGAATTTACAACAAATCAAGCCCAAGTGCAATCTTCAAAATTAGGATATTAATTTCTGTTTCATTAATATATATGGAATACTACAACTCCGTTTTAATTGAGTAAAGATCTTCCATCCATGTCCAAATACGTTTTTTTAACTCGTATGCCAACCTAGTTATCCTTTTTCTCCCTTTCTGCCTTGCCATTGCATCTTTCCATTTTGATTCTCAATTTCTTCAGTCAACATACTTTTCAGCATATATTTAATGAAATTTGCATCATTTTTATCATCTGATGATTCTAATCCATACGTGAGAGAATAAAATGTGAATAATTTGAAGGTGATGATATCATAAATATAAAGGCCCTTGGGCATTTAACAATATTTGTTCCCAACATTCTTCAACCTATCATCTTGACATATTATCTGTCTCGATAACTACTCTCCTTATACCACATTTTAGCATCTACTTTATGTTCTTCTTCTGGTGCAATGACATGGGTTATGACTTTTGCAAACATCAAAGGCTATGTTAAAAATGAGAAAACCACCACTAATACACAATTAGTTCATCATTTTATGTTAGGAGTTACGAGTCTTCTAAAAAAGAGCAATTCGAGTTTCTCACAAGCAAGTTGGGCGTTCTTAATGTTCATGCTCTGTCTTGATGAGGAGTATTAGGATTTACCAAGTCTTCTTGGAATTCAAAATTCAAGTTTTGGAAGAGTTTTATATATTTACGCTGCTAGTTAGCATTTACTGAGTCTTACGGCTCTACATTGTACACTTTCTACATTTGGTTGGCACAATCAAGGGATTACATCATTCAAATAAAGGGATTACAACTTGTTGTAACTTCTACACACTCTGGTGTGTACGAGTGTGGAAAGTAGTGTCTTCCGTAAATCTCAAGTTTAAAGGTGTATGGTGTGCATGCGCCCTGTTATCTTTAAAAGCTAGTTTACCTATGCCAAGAGATGTCGTACTCCGAGGGGAGAATACTTTCGAGTTATATCCTCGAGCAAAATCCAATATAGAAAGCAAAACCTTAATGAAGAATTTGTAAATTACGCTATCTATGTACTTCAAAAAAAATAATGTTTCACGATTGAATAGAGATCGTTCAATTTATTAGAAAGACAGATCTAAGTGTTAACAAACTCAAAAGGAAACTGGTTTGATAGGCTTGCAGCCCTATTGAAACAAGTAAAGCTTTCTTCAACTCATAACTCATTAATAATTGCAATTGAAGTGTTGAAAAACCTTAAAATCGATCATCCCAACTTGAACATTATGGTTTTGCAGATAAATTAGGATTACAGATTCTACAAATAGTGTATATTGCAATAAATCATTTAGACTATCCATTTTGCTTTAAAAATAAGTGTTTACAGATCTGCAAAATCGATAGCATTTTTTAGTTTCAAATTTTATTATTGGTAATGGAAATTAATTTTAGAGCCATCATGAAGATTTCGATGCCAAAAGTGCTTTCTAGATGAGGATTTGAGGTGAGGCTTTATTTTGTTTTCATAAAGCCTAGGCCTTATGAAAACTTTATCCAACTCAAAATTCAAATTTTGTTAAAAATAATAACTAAATAATTTTTAGGTGATTATCAAAATTTCATATTAAAAAATCTCTCCCAGTA
Organism: Amborella trichopoda; assembly: GCF_054954075.1. Lineage (NCBI taxonomy): Eukaryota > Viridiplantae > Streptophyta > Magnoliopsida > Amborellales > Amborellaceae > Amborella > Amborella trichopoda. The sequence goes on from NC_142339.1 coordinate 8,367,706, forward strand.
GGACTTCTGACCGACCCCAATATACCTGCTCTCTTTTTAATGCTCGACGAAGTATTTTGATATCTTTGCTTGGCGTTTAGATTTTTGTCCTCATCACTTGTCTATTCACAGATACAATGTACAACTTGCGTATTAAAAATGGACTATTTATACCTTTGGGTCTTAAGCTGATCTCATCACACTTTGGACTAGTTGTTCAACAAAACGATGAAGCTTCTCCGAGGCCTGGGCTTTATGAAAACAAAATCTTCGTCTAGAAAGCACTTTCGACAGTGAAAATCTCCATAACAGATCTATATCAATTTTCAATTCCGATAATTTGTAACAATATACACAATTTTTCGAGGTTGAAATCATATTTTTTTTTTTTTATCAACTAATATATTCAAGCTGAGATGACTGATATAAAGGTTTTTTTAATACTTGAAGTGTTATTTTCGATGAATTATGAGGTGAAGCTTTACTTATTTTGATAGAATTGTAACCCTATCAAACCATTTTCCTTAACAAAATATGTTTGCATATGCTACTGCCTAAAGATATTATACTCCCATGGGAGTACTGTCTATTTATTCCGCCGTTGGAACCCCACCAAAGATTAATTTTAGGATCTCAAATCTTAGGGATCTAACTTCTTCAATACATAGATTAACTTCAATAAAAAAACTTTCCAATTTCACCCTTTACACACATGAAAAATGATAATGTTTCAAGATTAAATAGAGACCGTCCAATTTTTAGGGACTGAGATCTAAGTGTTGTAAAACTAAATTTTTTTATATTTTTTCTTTTGAAAATAATCATCTCATGATTATTAAGCGGTTAGCAAAATTTTCAAATTAAAAAATATCTCCCAAATATGTCTTCTAACCGAGGGAGTAAGCAACACTCCTGTGGGAGTGTAGTATACCTGCGCTAAAGTAATAATAAAACTTGTTTAATTCCCACCAACTCTCCAGAAGAGTTCCTATTGCAGGACATTCTCCACAAATTAGGCTGAGGCGGATGAAATTTGAACAATCCAACCTAATCACCTCTAAAATTTAGTCTAAAGTTCAGTTGAGGGTTTGGTGAAATTTCGTTTAATATTTGCTCACAGCTATATAATATGGAGCCTCCATAATTGCACTTAGATATGGACATATTCAAGTTGAATTTTAAAGGCAAATGTTTAAATGAGGTTCTATCAAATGCATTTTCCCATCCAAAAATCTATCTTAAAAATAGCTTTAGGATATAAAATTATCCTAAGTCACTCTAGATGCATTTCTGTTGCACATCCACGATCCAAAAATGATGCAGATATGGTGATCAGTGAAGAATTAAAATGAAAGATGGTGAACAATCTAAGAAACGAAGTATGCAATATTATTTTCTTTATCTAACGTACAAAATACAAATTTCTTGTTCAATGGTAATGGTGAAAATTATCAACACGTGAAAATTTGGGTCAAAAACCCATCCGTAAAATGGACATCTAAAGAATCGGCTAATACATCACAACTCTATCCAATTTTGAGATACACAGTTGTTATTTCTGCATCTCTATTAGAAATGCCAAATGTTAATAAGGAATTATATACTCTAAGACCGTTTATTGTAGGTACAAGGAGCTCACAATCATTTTTACTGATTGTATGTGAAATCAAATAGATAAAAATATATCATAATATTTGAGAAATTTTATTTCAAACTTTGTGCCCAAACAATAACACATACTCAACCACCTGATTTCAAATCTAATGGTCAATGATGATTGTGACCGAATTACATAAAAAGTAAATAGTCTTATTGTATACCTTCCTATTGATAATAAGGGTCCCTTCTAATTTGAGCAAAATTTTAATCAGCACCATGGTCCACATGGCCATGATCTAAAAGTCAATAACTGTACACCTATTTTTTCCTTGGTTATTACGAAAATTCACTGTTCTTATTAACCACATCGTGTCTTACGAGGCCTTACTTTTGAGATTAAAAAACCATATAATCAAATTTGATCATAAATAGGAAGCATGGCCGCAATAGTAGCTCATTGTCCTCTAACAATGGCTACCCTAACAACATTTTTTATCCTGGCATTGCTTAACGCCTTACTCTACTCTCTTCTCAATGCATCACCCTCCATGGCTTCAACTTTGGAGAGTGGCCTTCTCCATTGTTTCAAAGGCAATGGCTTGACAAACTATACCACATTCACTTCAACACCCCAAATTTACTACAAACTCCTCAATTTTTCCTTACAAAACCTTCGATTTGCCGAGCCGTCCACCTCGATGCCCTATGTTATCGTTCTCCCTTCAAGTAACATCCAAGTACAACGTGCAGTGGTGTGTTCGAGGCAACATTGGTGGCTTATACGTACACGATGTGGGGGCCACAGCTACGAGGGCTTCTCCTCAACTGGGGATTCACCATTTGTCATCATTGATCTGATGAATCTGAACAAGGTGGAGGTTGATGTTGCCAATGGAACTGCTTGGATAGGGGGAGGAGCCACTCTAGGTGAGATTTACTATCACATAGCAAAGGCTAGTAAGGATCGGTATGGTTTTTCTGCCGGATCTTGCCATACAGTGGGAAGTGGGGGCCACATAAGTGGAGGGGGATTTGGGCTTCTATCTAGGAAATTTGGGCTTGCTGCCGATAATATATTGGATGCCTTAGTGGTCAACGCCGACGGGCTCCTATTGGATAGGACCACAATGGGCAATGATATGTTTTGGGCCATTAGGGGTGGTGGTGGTGGGAGTTGGGGAATAATAGTAGCTTGGAAGCTTAAGTTAGCTGATATCAATGGAAAAGTGACTGTATTCCAAACTAGTAGAGAGGGAAAGGAAACAGTGGTGAATTTGGTTCATAAATGGCAAGTTGTGGCCCATAATTTGCCTAATGAGTTCTATCTCTCAGCGATTTTAGCGGCTAATTCGAGTCATGTTATTGGCGTTTCATTCCTAGGAATGTATTTGGGAGGCGTTGATGATGCAGTCAAGATAATGAGAGATCAGTTTAGGGACCTAGCCATTAGCAAGTCCATATGTACAGAGATGGCATGGATCGATTCAATTCTCTATTTCTCAGGTGGTAGCACCAGAGAGGACTTGCTTAATCGATACTTAGTGGGTAAATCATTTTTCAAGGGAAAATCTGATTATGTTAAGGAACCATTGAATGCTAGTTCTCTAGAGGGTGCTATTAAGTATCTGGAGGAAGAGCCTTCCAGCATGATCATTCTTGATCCCTACGGTGGGAAAATGGACAATTTTGAGGAAGATCACATACCCTTTCCACACCGTAAAGGGAACCTATATAGCATCCAGTATATAGTAACTTGGCAAAGACATGATGATGATTACAAGTACATGAATTGGATCAAACGTTTTTATGACTACATGGAGCCCTATGTGAGCAAGTCCCCAAGAGAGGCTTATGTCAATTACTTGGACATAGACTTGGGAGCCGCTAGAAATGGAACTGCAAGGGTGGAAACTGCAAGAAAATGGGGAAAGAGGTATTTCAAGAACAATTTCGATCGTCTGGTTACTGTAAAGAGCCATGTTGACCCTCACAATGTGTTCAGGAACCCACAGGGTATTCCTGTCGACCCGAAACAAGTACGTTGAATTTGAGGGTTCTCCTCAAGCCATTTTATCTTTGGGGCTTGGGTTTTGTTCTAAATGATTTGTTGTGGTTTCAATTGAATAATGATGCTCTCTAACTTTCCGTGTAATAAGTAGGCAATTCAGAATCTCAGCCATTAAGTAAATTTGAGAACCCTAGACTCTTGTATTGTCTAATTGTGTTACTCGTCATCTTTAGGGCAGGCAGCGGGCCCGGGAAGCATTGGCCCTAGCCTGTCCCTATCCCGGCCCTATTCCCCTAGGGCTAGACCAGACGTGGCCCCTGGCCCTATCAGGGCTGTGCCAGACTAGGCCATTGGCCCTAGCCTGACCCTATCCCGGCCTTATTCCCCTAGGGCTAGACTAGACGTGGCCCCTGGCCCTATCAGGGCTGTACCAGACTAGGCCATGCCGTGAGGTAAGAAAAAAAGGGGGCTCAGCCTGTCTTGGCTGGCCCTCAAAGCACATGTTGTGGACAAGCCCTAATTTTTCAGTGCCAAGCCAACCGGCCTAGGTCCCCAGCCCATTGCTACCCTATAAGAGCAAACGAATGTATAATTCAACTGCCCCATTGCCACCCTTCTGTAGGCAATTACGTGGTTCTTCTACCCAAGGAAACAAATGTACAATTTGCTCCCTAGGAACATAGTACATGCATTCTCAATTTCTGCCTCAATATAAATACAAATGTTTTAAGGGCACGTTTGTTTGTATGAAAATGATTTCTTAGAAATTATTTTCTTAAAAAGTATCTAATTTCTCACGTTTGGTTCGTCACAAGAGTATGAAATTAATTTCCTTAAAAAGTGTCCAAAATCTAAGAAATTAAAAAAACACATATGTAGGGTATGAATCCAATTTCTTTCAAAATAATAGGGAAGGAAGGGGGCTGGGGGAGGGGATAAGTAGGGCCGTCATAAGGTTGGGCTGGCCAAGGCTCCGCAAAGTGTAAAAATTCTTTGGTCCGTCCCCCCCGGCCCGGCTTGAAAAATGCACTGAAAGTCCCACCCTGCCCTTGAATGTGTACCATCAAAGCCCAGCCCAACCCAAACCAAACCAAACCAAACCAAAAATAATATATTGGGCATGGGCCCTGCTCAGGCCATTAAGAAGTCTCTCTTTTGTTTTTTGGTTTTTTTTCATTCCCTCTTCAAATTGTTCTTTGTTTGTAGTATGCCAAAAATGGTTTTTAGAAAAAAAATTTAAAATATTGGATTTCTAGAGAAAAAATGAGAGATTGGGATTTTAGAGAGAGAAATATATATTGGTTTCTAGAGAGAGATAATATGTTTTTAGAGAGCGAGATGAAAGATTGAGTTTTTAGAGAGAGAAAGAAATTGATGTCTAGAGAGAAACAAAGATAGGGTTTTTAGAGAGAGAAAAAGAGCGTTAATTTCTAGTGAGAGAAAGGGATATTGGGTTTCTAGGGAGAGAGAGGGATTTTAGATAGAAAAAGAGAGAATGAGTTAGAAAGAGAATGAATTTTTAGAGAGAGAGAGATATTGAGTTTCTAGAGAGAATATGAATTTTAGAGAGAGCAAGAGAGAATGAGTTTCAAGTGAGAGAATGAGTTATTAGAGAGACTTTGGCTTCTAAAGAGAAAATGGATTGTTCGATAGAGAAATAGATATTGGGTTTCTAGAGAGAGAGAAAGATTGGATTTTTAGAGAGAGAAAAAGATAATGAGATTTAAAATAGAGAAAGAGAGATTGAGTTTTTAAAAAGAGGGTAGTTTATAGAGAGAGAAAGATAGATTGGATTTTTAGAATGAGAGAATGGGTTTTTAGAGAGAGAGGTTTGTTTTCTAGAGAGATAATAGATTTTAGAGAGAAAGAGAGATTGGTTTTTTAGAGAGAAAGAGAATAGGTTTTTAGAAAGAGAAAGAGATATTGGGTTTCTAGAGAGAAAATGTGTTTTAGAGAGAGAAAGAGAGATTGAGTTTCTAGGGAGAGAATTGGTTTTTAGAGAGAGAGATTGGGTTTCACGAGTGAGAATGAGTTTTTAGAGAGAGAGAGAATGAGTTTTTAGGGCGAGAGAGAGAATGAGTTTTTCGAAAGAGAAAGAGAGATTGGGTGTCTAGAAAGAGAGAATCAGTTTTTGAAATAGAGAACGGATTCTAGAGAGAGAAAGAGTGAATGGAATTTTAGAGAGAATGCTATTGTATTTTTAGAGAAAGATTGGGTTTTTAGAGAGAGAATGGCTTGTTAGAGAGAAAGATAGATTTTTAGAGAGAGAAAGAGGGTAGTTTTTTAGAAAGAGAAATAGAGATTGGGTTTTTAATATGAGAGAATGGGTTTGTAGGGAGAAGAAGTTAATATATTTTTAGAAAGGGCAAAAAAGATTGGGTTTCTAGAGAGGTAGAATAGGTTTTAGATAGGAAAGATAGATTGAGTTTCTAGAGAGAAGATGGGGTTTAGAGAGAGCCATTGGATTTTAAGAGAAAGAGAAAGACACATTGGATTTCTAGATAAGTAGAACAGGTAACATTCCAAATTCGGGGAAGGTAGATTCCTAACTAGTGTAGATTCCCAAATAGTTTATCAAATGAAAGAAAACAATTTCATAAAAAATCAAGATAGCATTACCAAACATGAGAAAAAAAAATGTGAAATCTAAATCTAAAAAAGCCATTTCCTAAGAATTAATTTCCTACAAGAAAAAAAAATTAACGCTGCCCTAAAAGTTGATCCGAAACAAAGGGAAAATATCATGGCGAAAATTAGTGCACCGACTGGCCACAAGGAGATTGTCTAATTTTTTCTTTTTGAATATCTAATTTTTCTAAAGTAGAAACAAAATTTCAGATAAAAACATCTCCCAGGTAGCTCTTGTGCCCGAGGGAGTAGGTATACATTATTGCTCCCGCGGGAACTTATTCTATATGTGGTGTTATAGTCAAATGGTTTGCTGCTCCCTGGGAGCATACGGTCCACTTGCACTATGTAACCCGGCCATTGTATGACTCTGATGAGCTTGGTTTAGTTCTATTAGCGAACCTTTATAAAATGGACCTTGTACGATACATTCTACATTTATTTATTGATGCCTAATTTGTTGCTCTGATCGGGTTTCAATCCACCGGGACCTGATTCGGCTCTATACACGAGATCTGGATCCGGATTTGGATCCAATGGGATCCATAATATTTAGATTTGGATTCAAGATATACATGGGATCCGGGTCTAGATCCAGACCCAATCGGATCCAAAAATATTATTTTATATCTATAAAATAATATATAATAAAAAACCCTATATAACATATATGAATGCATATAAAATAATATAAAATATTTTATTATGGGTTGGATCAGGATTGGATCCGCCTGTACACAGATCCGATCTCCATTACTATTTGGATCCAAATTTTGCATTAGGATCCGAACCGTTGGATCTAAATCCTAAATCCGTACCTGAATCTAGATAGGGTCAGAAATTCGGGTTTTGGATCCCAACCGGGTAACTCTCACTCCCACTCAAAGGTCTCATATTTAAATGAATAATAATTAGACAAAAAACATTTGGCGCTACAAGAGGATCAAATATGCATTTAGGCCATTTGTTAATGCCATATTAGTGGTTTTTTCAAATTAAAACTCTCGATCATATTCATTAATCTAACAATGTTCGATCATATTCATTAGTCTAACAAGGTTTTAAAAAAATGGATCAGTAATCCGGATCGTCCACTCCAAAGCTTGTAGTCAGATCAGTGGATTGATGTGTTGGATTGGTGAATTGGCCGAATCAATAAGGTTTGTCCAAATTTTTTCGAAAAACCACTATAAAATATTAAGCGTGGTGCATTATGTACTTTCATTATTTTGTAAAAATAGGTGAATATTGAGACATTTTTCTGTCTGGATGTATGTATAACTATTAATTATAATATAATTCCATAATATTGCATCAAAATAATTTTAAAACATTAGACAACGCTTCTCTATTATAACGCTAAAAAAATAATTTCCTATATACAGTGAAATTAGTATCACATCAAAATAAAATACTCATTAATTTGCTTTACTCATCCAAAACTATCAAACCTAATTAACTATAATATTATATACTGAAGTTAAATTGTTGGTTTATATTTTATAATTATTTTATTATATTAATAAAAATAAATCTAAAATATCTAATAATACCATTTAATTTAAAAAATCTTATTTACAACTATAAAAAGAAATAATAATTGTTGAGCCCACGTCATTCACGTCTTACATAAACATAATTGACCAAGTTTTAAATAAAATATTTACGAAAATAAAATTCTCCTAGTCTACTAAGGTTGAAGATATTTGGTCAAGTCATTCACGCTATAACTTTATTCACTAATAGTTAGCCACACTCCGTAAAATATTAGATTCTGGAGTTATCCTACCTCCAAGAATTGTGGGACAAATACCATAAAAGGTATATTACCTCACGCCTTATAGAAAGATAGCTAACTGATCAAGTAAAAGCTATGTAAGGGGGATACACTGCTTCAAATTTTAAGTTTTACAGAGAAACTACTTCAAATTTTTTAGAGAGAGAAATTATCTCAAATTTTAAGTTTTAGAGAGATAAAGTACTAAATATTTTTAGAGTAAGAAACTATCTCAAAATTTTAGAGAGAGACAATCTCAAATTATACGTTCTAGAGAGAGAAAGTATCTTTAAATTTTAGAGAGAGAAACTATATCAAATTTTAGAGAGTGAAACAATCACAACTTTTAAGTTTTAAAGAGAGCAAGTACCTAAAAATTTTTAGAAGGAGAAACTATATCAAAATTTTTAGAGAGAGAAACTATATAAATTTTTTAAAGAGTGAAACTATCTCAAAATTTAAGATTTTGAGAGAGAATATTTGAAAATTTTAAGAGAGAGAAACTATATCTAAATTTTTTATGGAGAAACTATATCAAAGTTTAAGTTTTATAGAGAGAAAGTATATTAAAATTTTAGGAAGAGATAAACTATATCAAATTTTAGAGAGAGAAATTACATAAAAAAGTTTAGAGTGAAAACCTCTCTCAAAATTTAGAGAGAGAAACTCCTAAAAAAATTTAGAGGGAAAAACTTTCTTAAAATTTTTAGAGTGACAAACCATCTCATATTTTAAGTTTTGGAGAGGAAAGTATCTTAAAATGTTAGAGAGATATACTATATCAAATTTTAGAGAGCGAAAGTCTTAAAATTTTTAGAGAGAAAAACTACCACAAAAATTTTAGAGAGAAACTATAATTGTAGGTAGAGAAAATATCTTGAAATTTTAAAAAGAGAAAAAGAGAGAATTGGAATAAATTCTTCCTTGTCATTTTCATGTCCCTATGAAAATTGGGGGAGCATGTGGAATGGTTTATATGTTATAGCCCAACTGTCCGTCTAGGATAAAAACACTGACATTCTAATGAATGATACAATAAAAAATTATTTAACAAAAAAAGGTCAAAAAGTACAGAAGAAAAAAAACTATCAAAATGCTATGCATACATTTACCATTCATTTCATAAGAAATTCTTTTCTTGAAATACATTTTAAAAGAAATAAATTTTTCGACGTAATCTTTCTCCATGACCCCTTAGTTCTTGCTCCAAAAATTGGAGAATCTCTATGTGTGATGTAAAATTCTCCTTGTGGCTTGTCGGTGAACTTGTTTTCACGACAATATTTTTCATTTGTTTTGGGTTAACTATCAAAATATTTTATAATGAAGCTGAAATTGAGAATGCAAGCACCATGTTCCCAGGGAGTGAATTGTACATTTGTTTGCTTCAGCAGAAGAACCAGTTAATTGCCTGCATAAGGGTGGTAATCGGCCAGTTGAATTTTACATTTATTTGCTCTGCATAGGGTGGCAATGGGTTGGGTGGTTCAGCATTGGAACTAGGGTGACCCAAATATAAAATTTACCGGCAAATAACACCAGCAAAATTATCCACATTTGAGAGAGATAAATGAAAATTTAGAAGGGAATCACAAGAAGAAAGAACAAAACGTGCAAATATGAGTATTCCGATACGGGCCTATAAACACAAGATAATCAACAATGCCCACAAAGGGCTCTCTCTCTACAATATCAAAGATCAAGTTTTTTGTTAACAAAATTCAACCTCTTTACATTCTGTGTTCATATATATATATATATATATATATATATATATATATATATATATATATATATATATATATATATATATATATATATATATATATATATATATATATATATATATATATATATATATATATATATGTATAATATATATATATATATATATATGAAGATACTACATCACACTTATAGGTTAAAATAAACAGCGATTTTGTCTACCCTCCTCACCGTTCAAAGTTCATCGCACGGTCACGATTGTCCGGTAGTATTTAATATTTCATTTTCTTTCTACAAATTGGAATGACCTGAACTTTGGAACATGTGTTCACCAAAAATAAATGAATCTACAAAATTATAAAGAATAAGTGAATCTACGAACAATATCAAACAAATATTTTACATGAAAAAATTGATCAAAATACCCCCGAAATGTTTTTAAGGGTATTTTAGTAAAAAAAAATTATGTGAATTATTTATTTTTATTTTTTTTATTTGATGTGCATCACTAAGATGTACAAATTTTAGATCATTCCGATTTGTAGAAAAATAATTAAAAATGAAATACTACACGACAATTGTGACTGTGCGATGAACTTTGGACGGTGACGAAGGTAGGCGAAATCACTGTTCATTTTTGCCTATAGGCGTTGGAAAGACTTATATATATATATATATATATATATATATATATATATATATATATATATATATGGGCAGTGATTTCATGCAACAGTTGTATCATAATATAATGCAACAACACTTTTAGAAAACCATATATGTGGCATTTGTATACCCCAAATTTTGCACATACACTCTCTTCATCTTAGTAATCAATCCCTCAAAAAAACAAAAATCCATTTTAACCTTAGATTTGGTCAAAACGAGTACCATCCAGAAACAAATCTAAACCATTCATTTGGTAAATTTCACGATATTAGATTTTACAAATTCAAAATCATTTTTCTCTTTTTTAACATTGATCATCTAATGATAATAAAACCATCATAAAATTGGAAACAAAAAACTCCTTCTAAGGCCTAGATCTAAGCATCTCACCAAAATGAATGGCCTATGTTAATTGGGCCAAAAAAATATTTTTAATTTTTTGTGATTGTTCATTAGATTAAAAAAAAAAAAATTTCAAATTTGGATCAAACAAATGGCCATAGCATGGTTTTTAAAGGTGGTTGCATCATATTACTATATAATCGTTGCATAAAATCATTGTCATATATATATATATATATATATATATATATATATATATAAGAATGCCTTCATTTTTTTTTTTTACAAGTCGGAATAATCTGAAATTTGGAACGTGTACTCATAAAAAATAGGAGAATCTAATAAAAAAATAAAAAAAATAATTCACAAAATATAAATTAACCAAAATACCCCTAAAAATTTACTGTATTATTTTGATCAATTTATATTTTGCGAAACATGTTTTTCATATTTTTATTAGATGCGTCTCACTAAGATATACACAGACTCTAAATTTAAAATCATTTCGATTTATAGAAAAAAAATGAAAATTAAAATACTACTGAACAATTGTTACCGTACGATGAACTTTGAATGGTGATGAGGGTAGGCAGAATCACTGTTCATTTTTATCTATAGAAGTTGGAAAGAGTTATATATATATATATATATATATATATATATATATATATATATATATATATATATATATAAAATGAGGGTAGGCGGAATTACTGTTCATTTTTGTCTATAGAAGTTGGAAAGAGTCATATAATTGGAATATTCCTAAGGTACCAATAAAAGATATTTATCAGAAATGATCATTTAAATTCAAATTAGGATATGCTATAAAAACAGTAGAAGAAAGTCTATCTGTAACCCAAAACCAGGAAGACTTTCAATTATTATCAAGAAAAATTATTGAAAAACATACAGAAAATAATTATAAATATTTGCACATTGGATGAACCCAAATAGCCATTAAACCTTTAACTCGTCTAGGGTCAAACACTTCAGTGCTTGTATGCCTAAGAGATACAAGACACAATAATTTCGCAGATTCACTCCTAGGCATGGTAGAATCCAGCCTATGTAGTGGACCTATATATTTTAATTGCTTTCCAAATTTTTCTGTTTCTTTAACAGACCCAAATATATTAGATATATTAACTATAAATTTGAGAACTCATGGATTTAATATGATACATGGTTCTCAGAATTTAGCAATAGTATACAGAATTTATTATAAAGTAATGAATACTCTCTGTCCTAATATTATGCAAGCTGATAAAAAGGATCAAACTATATTATTTCAAACAAATATAGAAAAATCAAATACAATTATACCAAAAACAATTACTTGGTCCGATATTATTCTACCTCCATCATGGGCATTGCAAAATGCAAACCAGCCTATAGAAGTACTTAGAAATAATATTCCAAACCAAATAATAGAACATCAGGATGGAAATATTGAAATAAAATTCCAACAGCCTATAGTACAGGATGATATAGATATTAATAGGAAAAGAAATAAAAAATCATTAATACCTGCTAGAAAATCCTGTCATACTACTCCTGACGTTATCATACTTCATTCTTCTTCAATACCTACTTCAGACTTCCAAATACAATGAGTCAAAAGAACAGCTGATCATGTAGTCATTCCTACATATACATCTGAACCTGACATTGAAGAATTTCAAATAATTACATTATAAATAGAAGATGATATAGAAGAAGAAATAAATACTAATAATGCATATGATACATATATAGCAACATATTTAACTGCTAAATTAGAACGAAAAAAGAGAAAAATCGATATTAATTATCTCAAAAAAGATTATCTTTCTCCAGAAAATCAGGGTATTAGGGAATGGTATCTTCAAACCTTCCAACCTAGGTTAATCGAATTATTCCATCAAAAATATAATAAATTTTTGAAAAAAGAAAGAGAAACAAAATGATTTTTAATATGGTTACAAGAGATATGTACTCAATCTAAAATAAACTTTCCTCCATTGAATACTCTTCAAACCATAGAAGAAAAAACATATATTAGTACGGATGGTACCACTACTGCCAGTACACACCCTCCTAAAAAAAGTATAATACTCAAAGGTGCCATAACCCCATTAAGCAAAGGAGAACCACCACAATCTCTATATGATATTATTGCAACACCATATAAAGTCCTACCTAAAGAGATAGGTAAAAAACAAGAGCTAATACCGCATATTGTGGAACAAAACAATTATAAAAACAAGAGCTAATACCGTATATTGTGGAACAAAACAATTATACTAATTTATATATGCAATCTTTAGGAAAACGAGCAGAACATATAGAAAGATTAGTTACTCCTCAATCTAAGGGAACAACTCCTTTCCTTCCTAAAGCAGTTCTGTTTAAACCACCTCCAGAACTCAATAAAAATAAATTCCATATCAGTGAAAATAATAAAACCTTAATGGATCAGTTAATAGCCAAATTAGCCCAATTAGATATTAAAGGTATTCCTTCTCCCAAAATCAGTATTCCTATACCCAATATACCTGTTCCTTTACCAGAATCTTCAGATAAGGGAAAAGCAAAAATACCAGAGCATGAAATAATGATGCTCCAAGAAGTGAAACCAGTTATAGAAGATATTATACAAAACCAAGAATCTGCTTTTATGGATACTACACCAATTGATATAAACAGAATAGCCTATGGTAAAACATGGAAACCAATCACAGCTTTACCATATTATAAGAGACCTACACCTGTTGATGTACAGCTTGAAAAAGATGCCATACAACAAGCTGTTTCCTATTCAGGAAGATCGATAGTTAATTGGACAATAGAAGGTTTATCTGAATTAAAAATATTAGATGTCAAGAGACATATGACAATGTTTGCTTCAGCAAACAAAATGGCAGGCAATCCAGACCAAGAGGTTGCTAAAGCAATAGTAAATGGATTCACTGGCTGGTTAAGAGGCTGGTGGGATTTCTATGTGGATGATGAAACCAAAAATAGAATCCTTACCAATACAAGACAATGGACAGCCAGGAATGAACAAAATCAAGAAATAATTTACACTGAAAGTGATGCAGTAAACACCTTAATATACACTATTACACTACATTTTGTAGGAAGTACGGCCTTATTGGCAGCAAGATCAGAAGATCTGTTTTCTAATCTTCGTGTCCTACATTATCCCATTATAAATGGTACAAGGATGTTTTTTTCTCAAGGTTATTAATACGAGAAGATTGTCAATTAGACTATTGGAAAGAAAAATTTATTGCTGGTCTACCCTACTTATTTGCAGAAAAAGTCAAAGACAAACTTAAAAAGAAACATAATGGAATTATAGTATACTCAACATATACACTGGGAGAGCTCTCAACAGAAATATGTGCTGAATGATTAGCTTTATGTACTGATCTTAAACTCAAATGACAGTTAGATAAACAACAAATTACCAAGAGAAAAGAACTTGGTGATTTCTGTGAACAATTTGGATACCATTTAGATAGAAAAAATAAATCTGAAAAGTTATATAAGAAAAAGAAAAAATACAAAAAAAGACAAATATAAATCCAAAACCAATAAAGTACATAAACAATATAAAAAGTCAAAACAAAAATTGATAAACAAATTCTCTCCCAATACAAAAAATAAAAAGAAACTTCCAGTATGTTATAAATGTGGAAAAGTTGGTCATTACAAAACACCAATGCAAATTAAAAAAGAAAATAGAATCATTACACCAAGATGAATCAATCAAATCAAAATTATATAATATAATCAATTATGATTCTATATCTTCAGATTCTACTGAATCACATATAGAACATATTCGAGATGATGACCTCTTATGGACAGAATCATCTGATTCTTCAGATTCTTCTACAAATACAGAATCATCACATCCAATGGACGAATCTATCTGTACTTGCCCAATACCGACGCATAATCTTCATATGCTTACCCAAGAAGATAATCTAATATTAGATCTTATAGAGAAAATTACAGATCTAGAAAAAAAAAGATATGTAATCACCAAATTTATTGCTCTCACGAAAACAAAAACAAAAGCACCTCAGATTAGTAAAACACCTGATGAATATAATTTTGCCTCTATTATGAAAAGAGTAAGTGAACAACATATTACTCAACAAAAAGACTCTGCTATTTCAGACTTAAAACATGAGATTAAAGAAATCAAAAAAGAGGTTTACCAATTAAAAAATAGAATTAAAACTCTAGAATTACAAAATTTATCTCATCAAGAGTCAAATACAGATGAACTAGAATTCAATCATCTTATTTCAACATATAGTCTCGATCTACCAGAAGATATACCAGAAACCTCAGAAGCTAAACCACTTCTAGTGACAATTCCTTCTGTAAATCTGATAGATAAAATTATGATTCAAAAATGGTTTGTTCAAGTCACTATAATAGTAGCAGAAGATTATCGTTTTCAAACATTAGCTTTAATAGACTCAGGTGCTGACCTTAATTGCATCAATGAAGAATTGGTACCGTCAAAATATTTTGACAAAACAACTCAGATCCTAAATACTGCAGATGGCAGTAGACTCTTTATCAAGTATAAATTATATAATGCCTCTATTTGTAATAATCACCAATGTATTAGTACACCATTTATTATGGTTAAAGGACTAAGCCAAGCAGTTATACTTGGAGTCCTATTTCTTACAATACTATATCCCTTATCAATCGATCAAACAGGAATATCTTTCGAATTATCAAAATGTACCAATACACTTTAATTTTATTCATAAACCAAAATTAAAAGAAATCAATAACGTCAAAAGTCAATTACAAAATAAAAAAAAATTTCTTTGTACTTTAAAACAAGAAATTAAATATAAATATATAGTAGAACAACTACAGAATCCTTTGATCCAACAAAAGGTTCAATCAATTCAACAACAAATCGAAACCTTTATCTGTAGTGAGCATCCCAACGCTTTTTGGGAAAGAAAAAAACATAGTAGTAGTCTACCATATGAACAAGGATTTGATGAAAAACAAATACCTACGAAAGCTAGACCAATACAAATGAATGCTACTTTATTAGATATGTGTAGGAAAGAAATTGTTGATCTCCAAACAAAAAAGTTAATAAGACCCAGTGCATCACCATGGAGTTGTGCAGTTTTTTATGTCAATAAAAATGCTGAAAAAAGAACGAGGAGTTCCTCGATTAGTCATTAATTATAAACCCCTTAACAAGGTATTACAATGGATTAGATATCCTATCCCCAATAAAAAGGATTTATTAGATAGAGTAGCTAATGCTTGCATCTTTTCCAATTTTGATATGAAATCAGGATATTAGCAAATACAAATTCAAGAACAAGATAAATACAAAACAACATTTAACGTACCTTTTGGACAATATGAATGGAATGTAATGCCATTTGGTTTAAAAAACGCTCCATCAGAATTTCAGCAAATAATGAATGACGTCTTTAATGCTTATTATCAATTTATGATAGTTTATATTGATGATGTTTTAATCTTTTCCAAATCTATAGATCAACTTATTAAACATATTAATACTTATATTCATGCAGTCCAGAATGCTGGATTAGTTGTATTAGCAAGAAAGATGACTTTAT
The DNA here is from genome assembly GCF_054954075.1 of Amborella trichopoda. Taxonomy (NCBI): domain Eukaryota; kingdom Viridiplantae; phylum Streptophyta; class Magnoliopsida; order Amborellales; family Amborellaceae; genus Amborella; species Amborella trichopoda. The sequence continues at coordinate 8,384,060 of NC_142339.1, forward strand.
TCAAAACTAATATTAGGTTTTTAGGACACAATATTCATCATGGCACTACTATTCTTATAGATCGATCCATACAATTTGCTGATAAATTCCCTGATCAAATACTAGATAAAAAAGAATTTCAAAGGTTCTTAGGATGTTTAAATTATGTTAGTGTTTTTTATCCTAATCTTGCTATAGATGCTAAACCCTTACATAATAGATTAAAAAAGAATCCTTCACCATGGACGGATAGTCATACTAAAGCAGTTCAACTAATCAAACAAAAAGTCAAAACCCTAGTTTGCCTTTCTCTTTCTCATCCTACTGCTTTCAAAATAATTGAATGTGACGCCTCCAAATTGGGATTATGAGGTATTCTCAAGCAACGCATTGATAGTCGTGAACAACTACTCAGGTATACTTCTAAAGCTTGGAATCCAACCCAACAAAACTATTCTATGGTAAAAAAAGAATTACTTGCCATAGTCCATTGTGTTACGAAATTTCAAAGTGATATTCTCAATCAACAATTCCGTATTCGAACTGATTGTAAATCCGCTGAAGATATTCTGCAAAAAGATGTTCAAAATCTTGTTTCCAAACAAATATTTGCTCGCTGGCAGGCTATCCTGTCTGCTTTTGATTTTACTATTGAACACCTTCCCGGGTCTTCAAATTCTCTTCCTGATTTTCTCACCCGTAAATTTTTGCAGGGGGGCAACACTGACGCTAACAACGAATCACCACTATCACTTGCATTATAGCTCTTTGCAGCCAATCAAAATAATACTACTCTATCCAATCCACCTACTCTCATGGGCTCTCGTAGCAATTCTTCTCGCAATGAGAAACGCCCTCTGATTATAATACCATTTGAAGGTGAGAACCCGCCTTTGGCAACCCTTTCACCTTCCATTTCTCTTATTCACCAAATCACTTACCCAAAGACTAATACATCCACTCCCGCCTATATTCCAGCGCAATCAAAACCAAACCAGAGGCCTAAGTTTCCTAGGTCTGCATATATTGAAAGAGCATATCTTATGGATATTACCATTGATGATCACCATACAAATATAGACCCTATCAAACTTGCTCCATTATACCTGATAAACCATATAAATCCAATCAATGGAGTCAAAACTAGAGAATACTATGAAGCAATCCCCATGGAAACATGATCCATCTCTGTTGTCCATTGTTATCAACAAAATACTAGAGTTATTGCATACTCCAAAATCCAGATCAAAAAATTACTTTCTTATGATGAGTGGGGTTGCAATCCTGCTCAAGGGAAAAAACTACACAATCCTGATTTTTCATATAAATACTACAAGTATGCCGAATACATAGAAGCATGGCATAAAATGTTTTATTACCAAAATCCAAACAATACTCATAGTTGGTATATCCAGTTTCGTTTACCCATTTTCAAAAGATTCCCCAACTGGCTTAAAAATTGGTTTTTAGTTTGGGGATCAACTACTGCAATTTTACCTCCTGCTTTCCAAAAAGTGCAGGGACAATTTGTGATATTCAATAATAGTGATAATAATACAGACAATCACTTATACTTTGTTGTACTATACCAACTCCCATGGATTATGAAATGAGAATACTCAATCTCTGTCAATAATACAGCCGACCATACCTATATTCCAAGACTGGGCAAAACCATCTCAGTTAAATGGTGGGACATCTTTAATATGGATCCCACAACCATAGTTCCCAAAAGAATACCTTCATAAAAACCTATATATAACCCAAATCCAAGTGAGCATAATACAGCCAATACTTCATTTGACTTCCCCACATATTTACGAAATATGCTTCAATCAAACCCAAATGCTTCCAAAGAAACCTTGGAATAACAAATGAAGGAAATATTTGTAGAAGCAGGAAGGAAACCGATATCATCAGATGAAACCGTACAATCCTCACCAGCACACAACAATAGATATTTTCCACTGGAAGAAACAGACCCAAAAGAAGAAGAAGAAGAAGACCCCAATGAATTCAGCCAAAGACCTTAATGATGCTTCACCGTACCATGTCACCTCATAGGATGCTTTCCGTACCACATGTCATTTTCAAGCTACTATATCAAGATACTCTCCGTACCATATACTGTGGTTGCCGACACATGCGACAAAGCAGATACTGTAGCTGCCGACACATAGGACAAATCAGGCAATGTTCTGCCGACATGAAACGACAAGAATTACTATTTAAGATGCTTCTTTAAGCATCTTTCTTTTTCTTTTATCATCTTTTATTTGCTATACGTCTCTTCTCCCCTCTTTTAGTCACATCAAGTCACTTTCCCATTCTTCCTTCCTCGTTAAGCTACCTCAGCCTTCGCTTATATAAAGAAGCACCCTTCCTCATTTCCAGCAAGTCTCGAATGTCTCCGAACTCTCTTAATCTCTATGCTCTCTTCATCTCTCTGCTCTCTTCGTCTCTCTGCTCTCTTAGTCTCAAGACTACGACTACCATATTATTCCACATGCTGTCCTGACCTCACAGCTAGAACTTATCTCATGCTATCCAGGTTTTTCCTATCTTTTTGATTCACCAAAACCAGGTTCTCTCTTATCCTTTTATCTTATATTTCTCTGTTTAAATGTGTGACTGTAACTTCCATACACTCCCATCATACTGTCCTCACCACTGGAAGTTATTCTCCAGTTATTGTATCTGTAAGCAATAAGTGTTTGTTTTTGTAAGATTTGTTTTATACAGTTAGTATGCTTTTATACAAATGGTTTGTAATCTTTCTGTATAATCTGGTATGAAATCTAATGCAGTTTAAACTTGTATTCAGTATTAAAATAGGTAATCACACACACACATCGTGGTTTGTTAATGATATTTCTGCTATTCCTTTTATCATAATAACATTATTTTGCCTCAATTATATTCGAATATTACAAGAATTAATTAAATATAATAGTATGCTATTTGCTTACTTGTTATAAAGTACATGGTTTAAAATTACTGTAGATCTTGGCGCATTTTGGTATCAGAGCCAACAGTAAAATAGTAAACTATTAAGAGTAAAAAGTTACAATATTACTGTAGAAACCTATTTAAATTTACATCTAAGAAAGTTGGTCCGAGAGTTAAGGCAAGAGACGAACGGACAAGTCTAGGCATGGTATCACATATATATATATATATATATATATATATATATATATATATATATATATATATATATATATATATATATATATATATATATATATATATATATATATATATATATATATATATATATATATATATATATATATATATATATATATATATATATATATATATAATGAGGGTAGGCGGAATCACTGTTCATTTTTGTCTATAGAAGTTGGAAAGAGTCATATATATATATATATATATATATGAAAAAGTCTTCCTAACGCCTATCGGCCAAAATAAATAGTGATTTCTCCTATCCTCCTCACCTTTCAAGTTTCATCATGCGATCACGATTGTCAGGTAGTGTTTTATTTTTCATTCTGTTTCTACAAATCATAATTACTTGAAATTTGGAGAGTATGTACATATTACTGAGACTAATCCAATAAAAATATAAAACAAATTATCCAAAAAAAATAATTTGACCAAAATACCCCCAAAACGTTTTGGGGTATTTTGATAATGTTTTTCTTTTAAAATATAATTTTTATATTTTTCAAATATTTCCCTATTTTTGATGAATACACGCTCCAAATATTAGGTCATTCCAATTTATAAAAATAAATAAAAAATAAAATACTACCGGACAATCGTGACCGCACGATGAACTTTGAACGATGATGGAGGTAGACGAAATCATTGTTCCTTTCGCCTATAAGCGTTGCATAATGTTTTTCTATATATATATATATATATATATATATATATATATATATATATATATATATATATATATATATATATATATATATATATATATATATATATATATATATATATATATATATATATAGAGTTAAACTTAACTGATACAAGAGTTAAACTTAACTGCACGTAACCTCTCTTCTTTCAATCTCACGTCCATCGCTTTTAGATGAAACTCTTTCTAAATATTTCTTCCAAATAAAAGATGAACATAACTTAAGATAAATATACCTAAAACCAACTCACGCAAGACAAGAAAAAAAAACAGACTTATTAAATTAAACTAAAAACTCATACTAATTCTATTTTTAAAAAAGTACTCTAATAAAAAAGTCTACCCAACCTCTAAAAATAAAGTTAACAAAAATAAAATTAAAAATTTGCAGCATGCAAATTTTTATCTGCATCATGGGGCCTGACCACAAGATATGGCCTTAAGGCTAGGCCAAGGCAGGCCCAGACGGATTGGCTAGGCATGATCCTCTTTGGTTTGATCCGGCCTAGACGGTTTGGCTAGGCATGAAATAATACAAAGAGTCTAGGGTAGACTGGCCAGGCCCTGGCCGTGCCCCGCCTGTTGCCTGCCCTATAATAATAAAGAGTAGCATAATGAGACAATACAAGAGTCTAGGGTAGACATTTCTTATTGATGGCAGATTTATTACATGGATGAGATTCTTAACTGCCTGCTTATTAATTGCCTGCTTATTACACACAGCGTTAAAGGCCATCATAATTCAGTTGAAACCACAACAAATCATTTAGAACCGAACCCAAGCTCCAAAGGCGAAATGCCCCGACGGGATCCCTTAAATTCAATGTACTTGTTTCGGGTCAACAGGAATACTCTGTGGATTAATAAACACATTGTGAGGGTCAACCTGGCTCTTCACCCCAACCAGACGATCAAAATTGTTTTGGAAATCCTTTGTACCCCATTCTCTTGCCGTTTCCTCACTTGCAGTTCCATTTTTAGCAGCTCCTAAGTCTATGCCTAAGTAATTGACATAAGCCTCTCTTGGGGACTTGCTCACATAGGGCTCCGTATACTCATAGAAGTGTTTGATCCAATTCAAGTACTTGTAATCTTCTTCTCCTCTTTGCCAATATATTATATATTGAATTCTATATATGTTCCGTATGCTACGGAAAGGGTATAGCATCTGGCCCGAAATCATCCATTTTCCCACCATAGGGGTCAAGAATGATAGAACCGGAAGGCCCTTCCTGGAGATACTTTATAGCACCCTCTAGAGAACTTGCAGTCAATAGTTCCTTAAAATTCTCAGATTTTGCCTTGAAAAATGATTTATACACGAAATACCGATTACACAAGTTCTATCTAGTGCTACCACTAGGCAAGCCTGAGAAAAAGAGCACTGAATCAATCCACACCGTATCTTTACATATCTACTTGGAGAAAGAAACAATAATAATGCGACTCGAATTAGCCGCCAAAATAGCTCGGAGATGAAACCCATTAGGAAAATTGTAGGCTATTGCTTGCCACTTCCGAACGAAATTCACAACTGTTTTCTTTTCGGCTCTACCAATTCTAAAGATGGTCACGTTTCTATTTATATCAGCTAACTTGAGCTTCCAAGCTACTACAATTCCCCAACTTCCACCACCACCACCTCTTATGGCCCAAAACATAGCATCCCCCATTGCGGTCCTTTTCAATAGAAGCCCCTCAGCATTTACCGCCAACGCATCCAATAAATTATCAGCAGAATGCCCAAATTTCCGAGACATGTGCCCAAATCCCCCTCCATTAATGTACCCCCCACTTCCCACTGTAGGGCAGGTTCCTGCTGGGAAACCATAACGATCCTTACTAGCATTTGCTATGTGATAGTAAGCCTCACCAATGGTGGTTCCACCCCCTCTCCAAGCAGTTCCTTTGGTAACATCAACCTCCACCTTTTTCAAATTCATCTGATCAATGATGACAAATGGTGAGTCCCCGATAGACGAGAAGACCTCATACGTCGTGCACGTATAAGCCACCCATATCGTCTCGAGCACACCACTGCATGTTGTACTTGGATATTACTTGAAGGGAGAACATTAACATAGGGCATTGGGACCGACGGCTCGGTGGATCGAAGGTTTTGTAGGGAGAAATTGAGCTGTTTGTAGTAAATTTGGGGTGATGAAGTGAATATGGCATACTTTGTCAAGCCATTGTCTTTGAAACAATCGAGAAGGCCACTCTCCAATTTGAAGACATGGAGGGTGATGCATTGAGAAGAGAGTAGAGTAAGGGATTAAATAATGCCAGAATAACAAATGTTGCTAGGGTAGCCATTGTTAGAGGACAATGAGCTACGATTGTTGCCATGCTTCCTATTTATAATCAAATTTGTAGTCCATGCTCACCGTCCATTATGCAGGATGTTAGGCACGAATACAAAGGCTTCTAGGATTAAAATCTTTATTATTGACTTTTGCACTTATCCATTTGATTATATGGTTTTTCAATCTCAAAAGTACTGGGTTAAGGCCTCTTGAGACACGATGTTGTTAATAAGAATATAATCTTTTCTTAATAACCAAGGAACAAATAGGTGAACAGTTTTTTTAACTTTAGATGATGGCCGTGTGGAGGATGGTGCTGATTAAAATTTTGCTCAAACTAGAAGGGACCGTTATTTATAATAGGAAATGTATACAATGTGATTATTTATTTTTTATATAATGCAATCATAATTATTGTTGGCCGTTAGATTGGAAATCACGTGGTTGAAAATGTCTCATTGTTTAGGTATAAAGTCCAAAATAAAATTTTACCAAATTGTGACACTCTCTTCTATTCGATTTCACTTCTAGTGACTAAAAGTGATCGTGACCTCCTTATACCAAAAATAAATGGATTCATAGTATACAATTCCTTATTAATATTTGACATTTCTAATAAAGATGCAGAAATAACAACTAAGTCTTATCTTAAAATTGGATAGTGTTGTGGTGTATTAACCGACGCACCTATTCAATCTTCTTTAAATGTCCATTGTATGGATGGATTTTGGATCCAAAATGTCACATGTTGATAATTTTGACCATTGCCATCGAATAAGAAGTTTGACTTTTGAACGTTAGAGAAAACAATTCAGCTATAGGGATCGAAATTGTACGATTTGAATTAAAAATCGACAACGATCTGGATCTTTCAATATATTCGGATGTAAATTATACATAGGTAATCAAATCTTGTATTTTATTTATTAATTTATTTGTATTATTAAGTATATAATATATTATTTTTGTTATAGTAGTAAACAATATTTTTTAAAATTAGATGGTATTTTAAGACAAAAATTAAATTTATTCTAATTTGTATAGTAAAGTAATTATAAAATATAAATCAATAATTTCACATTTTAGTGATTTTTTGCATTTTTTTTAAGCCTAAAATGGCCGATCTGATCGATTTTGGGATTCAGATCGCTGACATCGATCTGACACAGTTTTTGGGATGGTCGATCTGGATCAACAATCCGTTTTTTTTTTTACATTGTAGACTTTGTTTCTTAGATTGTTGACCACCTTTCATTCTAATTCTTCAAAGATCACCTTATCTGCATTATTTTTTGATAGTGGATAAGCAACAAAAATCAATCTAGAGTGACTTAGGATAATTTTAGATCGTAAATTTATTTCTAAGATAGATTTTTGGATGGGAAATGAATTTGATAGAACCTCGTTTTAACATTTTCCTTTAAATTCAACTTGATCTCGGCCAGAATATGTCCACATCTAAGTTCAATTATGGAGGCTCCATATTAAATAGCTGTGAGCAAGTATTAGATAAATTTCACCAAACGCCCAACTAAATTTTAGACTATATTTTAGAGGTGACTAGATAGGATTGTTCAAATTTGATCCGGCTCAGCCAAAATAGTAGAGAATGTCATGCAATAGGACACGCATTGAACAAGTTTTATTATTACTTTAGGGCACGTATACTACACTCCCTCAGGAGTGTACCTTACATTTACTACTTTTGGGAGGTTTTCCGAAGGACACGGTTTTGTAGAAATGAGTCGCCTCTTAAAAATTTATTTTTGAGATGGCTTTTTTTATTTAATTTTTAAGAATATGTAATCCCTAACATGGAGATCATGAATATGAATAAATAAATAAATTTTAAAATAAAAAATAATAATTTTATTAATAATTTGAATTGTTAGTTTCAATTATTTTTAAATAGACCACCAATTTGCATCCATCTTTAAGATGGATGCTTTATACCTCAGGGATACAAATGTAAAAATGCGGTCCCCGCAATATAAAACAATTTTCCTTTTTTTAATTTTAAATTTTGTTAACTTCCTAAGAATTACTACATGATAATTTTTAAAAGAAAAAAATTAAAACATTTGAATTTTACAACACTTAGATTTCATCATCTAAAAATTGGATGGTCTCTATTCAATCTTGATACATTATTTATTTTCAAGTGTGTAGAGGGTGAAATTGGGGACTTTTTTTTTATGGAGGTTAATCTATGTGTTGAAGAGGTTATATCCCTAAGGTTGAACTCCTAAAATTAATCTTACGTAGGGTTCTAACGAGAAAATTAATCTTAGGTGGGGTTTTAAGGAGGAGTAAATTGACGGTATACTCCCAAGGGAGTCTAATATTTTTAGGCATTACCTTATTCAAACTTCAATACAAAGTCCAAACATGGAAAGGGGCAGGGGTCGTGGTGGAGCACTTTACAATCTAGCCACCACATTGTGGTTTCCATTCTCATCGCTAACACCATCCCATTAATACTTTCAAAAAGTAATTCCTAATCTGCTTGAAAAAACCGGTTGGAGCCTGTCTTCCCCACAAATTACCAAAAAAAAAAAATACAAATTCCCAAACATATTTTGTTAAAGGAAAATGATTTGATAGGGCTGCTGCCCTATCAAAATAAGTAAAGCGTCACTTCATAAAAATTGTAATTCAAGCGTTGGAAAATCTTGAAATTGATCATCTCATCTTGAACATTATGGTTATGCAAAAAATTTAGGATTTCAAATTCTAAAAATAGTGCATTTGGCAATAAATCATCCAAAATGTCCATTTCGCCCTAAAAATAAGTGTTTAAAGTTCCACAAGATCTCTACTATTTTTTGAGTTTCACATTTTATTTTCAGTATTGAAAATTGATTTTAGAGCCATCATGAAGATTTTCAATGCCCATAGTACTTTCTAAACAAGGATTTGAGATAAGATTTTATTTTGCTTTCACAAAGCCTGAGCCCCTTAGGAAATTCATTCGTTTTCTAAACACTTCGTCCAAACTGTGATGAGATAAGTTTAAGACCAAAACCCGTAAATAGTCATCTTAAATGAATGGTCTCACATGCCTTGTATATGTGAATAGACAAGTGATGAGGATAATCATCAAAGGACTAAAGAAAAAAATTAGGATTTCAAATTCTAAAAATAGTGTGTCCATTTCGCTCTAAAAATAAGTGTTTAAAGATCTATAAGATCTCTCCTATTTTTTGAGTTTCAAATTTTATTTTCAGTATTGAAAATTGATTTTAAAGCATCATGAAGATTTTCAATGCCCAAAATACTTTCTAGACGAGGATTTGAGATGAGACTTTATTTTGTTTTCACAAAGCCTGAGCCCCTTAAAATTCATGCGTTTTTTAAACACTTCGTCCAAACCGTGATGAGATAAGTTTTAAGACCAAAACGCGTAACTAGACATCCTAAATGAATGGTCTCACACGCATTGTATATGTGAATAGACAAGTGATGAGGATAATCATCAAAACTCCAAGTAAAGAATTAAATTATTATTTTTAAAGGATAAAAATTGAATTTTGAGTTTGTTAATGTCAACTTTTTAAAAGTTGAGAAGTCTATACTCAATCTGGAGGCATTTTTTTTTTTTGAAGTACGTAGAGAGCATAATTCACATCACCAAAATTCCAAATCCTAAAATTAGGTCTATATTGGATTTTTCTTGAGGATGTAAATCGAAAATATTCTCCCCTCTATTTGAAAGATAAAATAGTTTTTAGATATAAATGGACCTAGCACGCCATACACCTTCAAACTTGTGGTGTTGAGATTTATAATGGACTTTACTTTAAATTCACGGAATTAGTTGTTTGCAAACCTCTTCTAGCGACAATCTTAAGGTCCATTGCAAACCCTGAAATATATCTTCGTGAAATTTCTTTTGTCCTTGAAAATAATAGGCACGGAAGGTAATGATCATAGAGAGAGCGAGAAAGATCCACGTTCACCGCACAAAAGCAAGAAAGAATTGACTGAAGAGATTTTTAACACCGGTCTCAAGATTTCTGCTCTAATACCATGTTGAAGTTGCAATAATAGAAATTGAGAAGAGAAAAGAAATAAACCAACACATCATATGCGTCTTTCGAAAATGGTACCTACATCTACGGAGAGTCAACCAGTATCTCAATTATATAGATTACTCTAGCTTATCAGAGATATATAGAGTTACAATTTTTGCATTTTAGAAAATAAATTCCATTACAATAGTAATCCCACAAAATAGGAAACTCAATATAGAAAACTTTAATATTTTGTAATATACAAGATAAAAAACTCAATATATGGTTTCTATAACTTTAAACAAAAGTAAATAGTATCTTTATAAACTTTTCCACAAGAATATAGCTGTAAGAAAAACAACATAAAATCCAACCTATGTAATTCCTAAACCAGTGATTATACATTGGGTTAAAATTTTCTTTTTGAACATAATATACAAAGAATCATGAGGTTGGTAAACACAATATATGCACATGGTAAGAATGTCATGCTGTACACTTTCTTTATATTTTTTTATTGTAAAAACATATAGAATAAGGATAAAGAGCGAAAAAAACAAAAAAAGGAGATGATACAAGAGTCTAGGGATGACATTTCTGATTGATGGCAAATTTAGTACATGAATGAGATTCTTACTGGCCTGCTAATTTTACAGATTTTTAGCACCCATCAAAGATAAGTTGAAAGCATAACAGATCATTAAGAAAAAAACGCAAGCCCCATTGGGGAAATGGCTCGAGGACATTCCTTGTTTCATAGTACTTGTTTCGTGTTGACAGGAATACTCTGTGGGTACCTAAACACATTGTGAGGGTCAATATGGCTCTTCACTCGAACAAGACGATCAAAATTATCCTTGAAATACATTATACCCCATTCTCTTGCAGTTTCCACACTTGCAGTTCCATTTCTAGCAGCCCCTAAGTCTATGTCCAAGTAATTGACATAAGCCTCCCTTGGGGACTTGCTCACATAGGGCTCCATATACTCATAAAAGCTTTTGATCCAATTCAAGTACTTGTAATCATCATCTTGTGTTCGCCAATTTATTATATATTGGATGCTATATATGTTCCCTTATGGTGGGGAAATGGTATGGCATCTGGCCCAATATCTTCCATTTTCCCACCATATGGGTCGAGAATGATTGATCCGGAAGGCTCTTCCTCGAGATATGTTATAGCACCCTCTAGAGAATCAGGAGTCGATGGTTCCTTAACATAATCAGATTTTGCCTTGAAAAGAATTTATCCACCGAGTACCGATTAAGCAAGTCTTCTCTGGTGCTACCACTAGGCAAGCCCGAGAAAAAGAGCATTGAATCAATCCATGCCATCTCCTTACATATCGACTTACTGATGGCTAAGCTCCTAAACCGATCTCTCATTATTTTAACAGCATCATCAACACCTCCAAGATACAATCCAAAGAAAGATACATTAATAACTCGCCTCGAATTAGCCGCTAAAATAGCTTGGAGATGGAAGTCATTAGGCTAAGTATGGGCTATTGCTTGCCACATATGAGCCAAATTCACAACTGTTTTCTTTCCTGCTCTATTAGTTTGAAAGAAAGTCACATTTCTATTTATGTCAGCTAACCTGAGCTTCCAAGCTACTACCATTCCCCAACTTCCACCGCCACTACCTCTGATGGCCCAGAACATACCATCCCCCATTGTGGTCCTATTCAATAGAAGCCCCACAACATTTACCACCAATGCATCCAATATATTATCAGCAACAAGCCTAAATTTCCTAGACATGTGCCCAAATCCCCCACCACTAATGTGTCCCCCACTCCCCACTGTGGGGCAGGTTCCTGCTGAGAAACCATACCGATCCTTACTAGCATTTGCTATGTGGTAGTAAGCCTCAGCTAGGGTGGTTCCACCCCCTATCCAAGCAGTTCCTTCAGCAACATCAACCTCCACCTTGTTCAAATTCATCTGATCAATGATGACAAATGGTGAGTCCCCAGTTGACGAGAAGCCCTCGTAGCTATGGCCCCCACATCGTGCATGTATAAGCCACCCGTGTTGTCTTGAGCACACCACAGCATGTTGTACTTGGATATTACTTGAAGGGAGAACGATAACATAGGGCATTGGGACTGACGGCTCGGTGAATCGAAGGTTTTGTAATGAGAAATTGAGGAGTTTGTAACAAATTTGGGGTCGTGAATTGATTGTGGTATAGTTTGTCAAGCGATTCTTTCCAAAACAATCGAGAAGGCCACTCTCCAAAGTTGAAGCCATGGAGGGTGATGCCTTGAGAAGAGAGTAGGGGTTAAGTAAGGCAACAATAACAAATGTTGCTAGGGTAACCATTGTTAGAGTACAATAGCAACCTTAGTGGCCATGTTCCTATTTATAAACAAATTAATAGCCCATCCTCGCCCTCTATTACCTAGATTGATAGGTACATAAACAATTGCTTGGAGTGTGAAAATTTGTATTTGACTTTTGTTGTTGTTATTCATTTGATTATATTATTTTATTTTAACTTCAAAGTCCAGGGTCAAGGCCTCGTGGGACACGATTTCTTGTTAAGAACGAAGGATTGTCTTAAAAACCAAGGTACAAATAGGTATACAGTTTTGACTCTTGAGATCATGGCTTTGTGGAACATGGTGTTAACTAAAATTTGCTGAAATTACAAAGAAAGCTTTAAAAGCATAGTTACCCCATTATAAAGATTGAAAAAGTTTGTATATAGGTGATACCTTGAAATGTATAATTAAGGTACATGGCTAAAATCATTCAAAAAAAAGGTTCTTTTGATGTTGGAAAAACATCGAATTGATCATCTAGACATCAATATATGTAGATATAGAGAAGAAAAAGGATTTCAAGTCCTAAACATTGTACATTTTGTGATATTATCTGGACCGTATGTTTTTGAGATTTTCATGACCATTCGGAGTTTTAAATTTTTATAATTAGAGATAAAAATAGATTCTTGCACCATCCTAAAAATTTTCGATTCCAAAAGTGCATCTTATGACAAAGTTTGCAGGTGCTTCTTACTTTGACTGTTTAAGGTTGCTAGCATATGCAAACCACAAAGTTTCGAGGTGCACCGTACCTTCTAATAGGATGTGTAATTTACTGCAAAGTAATGGATCTTAAGATGGGACGGGCTTTGGTGCGTTAGCCCACCACACTTTTATTCCGTCTCGTTCAAAAATTCTTATTAATGATGGTGTTTTGGGCCTAAAATTATTCATGTTGATAATTTTGACAGCTACTATCATGAATATGAAAAAAATTTGGACTCATGTGATAATGAACCTCATGGCACATGGCCTCTCAAATGTTGAGCTAAGGGCCATTTGGTTGCATGGAAATTTATTACGTGACAATAGATTACAACGAAATATGGTACATGGCCTCTCAAATGTGGAGCTACGAGCCGTTTGGTTACGTCGAAATCTATTACGTGACAATAGATTACAAAGAAATATGTCATTTTCACTAATAATAAGAAAATGGAAAGAGATTAAACGAGATTTCCCCAAAAATCAAAAAATCCATTATACGTGCTGATAGGTGAAAAATCTATTACAAAAGTGAAGGGTATATTATACGAAAATATGAGATTTTTACTAATAATAAGAAAATGGAAAGAGATTAAACGAGATTTCTCCAAAAATCGGGAAATCCATTATGCGTGCTATATGTGAAAAATCTATTACGAGAGTGATGAGTAATTTTGGGAAATATTTCGCCCGTTTTTCTCTACTTTATCCCTGATTAAAAAAATCTTCTCTTTGTACCCCTTTCTCTTCATAATAACTAGGTGATCCCTCCCTTTTTAAGGTTGTCCCCTTATCTGCAGGCATCAGCTGTCATATAAAAATAAAAATTAGTAAGCAATGATAAATTACACAACACAATCATAATAAAAAATTTCACACAACATAATGTGATCCCTCCCTTTTTAAGCTCATCCCCTCTTCTGAAGGCATCAGTGTCATATAAAAAAATAATAATAAAAATAAAAATCAGTAATCAATGATAAATTACACAACACAATCATAAAAAAAAAATTTACATAACATAATCCTCATAAGAAATTACTAAAATCTCAATTGAAATAACATACTTCTTTAGTCTCCTCTAATATATCAAAATCTTACACTGCAATTACCAAACCTTCTAGTTTACTAATCAAACTTCTTCCCATTTTTTAACTCGTACCCTACAGATTTTGGATTTAATATCATAAATTTATTGTTTATTTGAAATTATATAGAGAGACATTTGAAAGACTTCTATAAAAAATAAATAAAAATAAGGCTTATCATATTAAAATCATGTTATTCCAATCATATTGTTCCAATGACTTATCATGTTGAAACTAATGTATGTTAGAAAACATGTGATTGCATGTAATTGCCAAATGCACTTAAAATAAGTAGGAAATAGTGTCATGAATGTAAAATGGTACAAGGTAGTATTAGAAAATCTTTTTGGAACGGTGATAATGTTATAATTAGAAATCTTTTTGGAATGGTGTGATGATGATTTTAATTCATTATTTTAGTGGAATTTTTTGACAAAAAAGAAAGAAATGATAATTCTGCATTTTAGTGGAATTTTGTGATAAAAAAGAAAGAAATGATAGTTTATAGGCACGTGATGGTAAAATGTTGGTAATGCATTTTCTATATTTCTTTCAGACATAGCCAAACAATAACAATGCATTTCTTAGGTTGCATCTAAATACTACCCAAACAGTAACAATCCATTTACAGGTAATGTATTAGGGGCCGTTTGGATACTTGGAAATATATTGTCTATGAAATATATTACGGGCGTAACACATTATTGCGAAATACATTACCTGCAAATGGATTTTTACTGTTTGGGTAGTATTTAGATGCAACTTGGAAAATATATTGCTACTGTTTGGCTATGCATAGAAGAAATATGAAAAATGCATTACCATTCAAATATGAAAAATATGGCTATGTTTGGCTAACAAGATTAGACTTTGGTTTCAACATAATAAGTCATTGGAATAATATGATCAAAATAACATGATTTATTATGATAAGCCTTATTTTTATTTATTTTTTATAGAAGTCTTTCAAATGTCTCTCTATATATAATTTCAATTTATTGTGATAAGCCTTTTTTTTATTTATTTTTTATAGAAGTCTTTCAATTGTCTCTCTATATATTATTTCAAATAAGCAATAAATTTATGATACCAAAATCAAAATCTTTATGGTACAAACTAAAAAGTGGGAAGAAGTTTGATTAGTAAACTAGAAGGTTTAGTAATTGCAGTAGAAAATTTTGAAGCATTGGAAGAGATATCTTATTTCAATTGAGCTTATACTAATCTCTTATGGGGATTATGATGTGTGAAATTTTTTATTATGACCGTGTTATGTAATTTCTCATCGATTACCAATTATTATTTTTATTATTATTATTTTTATACGAGAGCTGATGGCAGGCTACAACCCAAATTGGGGATAGAGGGATGTAGAAATTTTAGAAAATTGTCCCTCATCAAGTTCTATAACTGTTGAAATCAATTTAGATTTCCCTTTACTTTTACTTACCAATTATTAAAAAATTTTCTTTTTATATGAGAGTCAGATGAGGGCTACAACCAAATCAAATTGAGGAGTGAGGGATGTAGAAATTGTTTATTATGATTGCAGTAGAAAATTGTCCTGGACATGTTCAAATCAATTTAGATTCCCCTTTTCATATCCCTTACTTTCACTTTCTATTTACTTTAATAATTATACAATATAACGTATACTTGAGATAGTGAAATGTTTTTTTAAGCAGGGATAGGGCAGAGCGAGCGCGAAATGGATTTCGTGATTTTTGTGGGAAATCTCAGGTAATGTCGAATAATCTCTTTCTATTTTCTTACTATTAAAGTGTACACAAACAGTGTAAATGTCATATTTCTCTATAATCTATTATCACCTAATAAATTTTTACGTACCCAAATAGCCTCTTAATGTATTACACCAGTAATATATTTCACAGACAATATATTTCCAGGTATTCAAACGGCCCCTAGATGTATAGACAATTGCGCTGCTAACGCTCATGAGATTTGTATCCCATTTTGCAAGGGACGCGTTTGCCACTTCTCATGGGATCTTGATTCCAAAAACATAGGGACCACGATCCGTACAAATAGGGTTCCTCAATCCATAAATATAAAATATATAAAATTTTTGATTAAAAAAGTACTAAAAATTTTTAAAGAGAGAAACTATATCAAAATTTTTAGAGAGAGAAATTATATCAAAATTTAAAGAGAACCTATATCAAATTTTGAGTTCTAAAGAGAGAAATCATCTTATAATTTTAGAGAGAGTAACTATATTAAACTTTATAAAGAGAGTATCTAAAACTTTTTAGAGAGAGAAATTATCTCAGAATTTTTAGAGAGAAATTATCTGAAATTTTATGTTTTGGAGGGAGAAAGTATCTTAAAATTTTAGAGAGACAAACTACATCAAATTTTAGAGATACAAACTACCTAAAATTTTTTAGACAGTGAAACTATATCAAAATTGTTAGAATGAGAAGCTATCTCAAATTTTAAATTTTAAAATGTTAGAGAGGGAAACTATATCAAACTTTAGATCAAGAAACTACTTGAAATTTTTTAGAAAGAAATTATCTCAAAATTTTAAAAAAAGAGATACTATCTCAAATTTCAAATTTTAGAGAGAGAAAGTATTTTAATATTTTAGACAGAGAAACTATATTATTTTAGATAAGAGAAAGCACTTAAAAATTTTAGAGAGAAAAACAATCTCAATTTTTTAGAGAGATAAACTATATCAAACTTTGAGTTTTAGACATAGAAAGTATATTAAGATTTTGAGCAAATTATGTTCGTACACTATTGGGTCAATTTCCAATTAACCCTATTTTTTTTTTCTTCTAAGTTATACTCTTATTTGGCAATGACATTGCAAAAGACCGGACAGTAGGATTTTTATTTTCGCACTTACAAAAACTGTCCAAGATATGCATTGCGGGTACGTTTGAACTTGGTTGAGTTTGCTATCTTGTGTTTAAAATACCGAACAATTATTGGTCTATCAATCAACTCTCTCTTCTCTAAGATTAGATTTATAAAGTTGACCTAATTCTCTCTCCTCAACCAAACCCCGTCTCTACTCTCTCTCTCTCTTTCTTTCTAAGTATCCCGTCTCTGTTCACTTTAGGTGTCCGGCTTTCTCTCTCGCTTTAATTCTTTTTACTTCAATCTCAAATTCTTGACAGCAGAACCATATTCATGTTCCCTTTTCCCTTCTTGCCTCTGGTTTCTTACATGCTTCTCTGAGTCCATTGTATCAGAGGTCTCGGAGAGCAAACCCTAGTTGTACGGACTGGATGAGGATGAAGCTCTTCGTGAGGTCATTGAAGGGAAGTCACTTTTAGATCGAAGTTGAAGCTAGTTACAAGGTTGCTTCTGTTAAAAATAGCACAGAGACTATCCATGGCCAAGATGTCGTTGTTGATACACCAGGGGAAGGTTTTGAAGGATGATATCACTTTCTTCGATAACAATGTTGTTTTAACTTTCCTAATCATCTGCAACAAAGGGCAAAGACAAACGCCCTTTTTGCCAAATTGTCTCTACAAAATCCAACACCAATGACTTTTTCCTCTGCGAAATAGAATATGCCAAACCCTCTCGCTCTCTAAAGTATGACCAATCCTCTGACCTCCTGAAGCTCCACTCCTGAAAGAGAGCTCTCACCCACATAGCATATGGAATCCCTTTTTTTTTTTTCCTCTCTCTCAAAGCCTCACCTCGATGCCTTCCTTATCCCCTGTCCAACAATGCGAAGGCCGGACAGCCTCGTGAGTGCGAAAATAAAAACTCTGCTCTCCGGTTTTGTATCGCCGGACGGGGGTTTGTATCGCCGGACGGGGACACAAATTTTGAAAAAGAAAAAATGAAAAACTTTACCGCAGTTGGGGGGTGATCATCGTAACTTCGAGCAAATGAAGGCCCATTAAGACCCAATACATAATTTGTATTAAAATTTTAGAAAGTTAAAAAAGAAAAACTATATCAAATTTTAAATATTAGAGAGGAAAAGCAACTTCAAATTTTAAAAATAGTAACTATATCAAATTTTAGAGAGAAAAATTACTAAAAAATTTTTAGAAAGAAACCATCTCAAAAGTATTACAAAAAAAACTATCTCAAATTTAAGGCTTTAAAGTGAGAAAGTATCTTAAAACTTTAGAGGCGGAAACTATATCAAGTTTTAGATAGAGAAAGTATCTAAAAATTTTAAAAAGAAAAACTATCTCAAAATTTTAGGAGAGAGAAATTATCTTAAAATTTTAAAAGGAAATATCTTAAACTTAGAGAGAAACTATCTAAAAAAATTTAGAAAGAGAAACTACTTCAAATTTTAAGTTTTAAACATAGAAAAAGTATAATAAAATTTTAGAGAGAGAAACTATCACAAAATTTTTAAAGAGAGAATATCCCAAATTTGGGTTTTAGTCAGAGAGTACATTACAATTTAAGGGAAAGATACTCTATTAAATTTTGTTACCACAAAATGGATATGAAAAAGATCGTAAGGAATCAATGAATTTTGTATTCTAAATCCAAACAAGAGATTTGAAGAATCCATAACAAAAAACTTATATATATTAAAAATACATAGATTTTTTTATTTATTTCAATATCCAAAATTCTTAATTTCCTCCTATCCAAATGGGCCCTAAGATTTATTGCCCATCAACTAAATATTCTAGACTCAATCTTTGAGGAGTAATTGATTTGAAAGTTTTTTTGGGAGCTCCCAAAAAAAAGCTTTTCCTTTTAAGATTGATCTAGAGACTAAGGAGTATGATCGAGTGTTTTCAGTTTGAAAAAAGCCCCTATTTGGGTTTTAGTGAGAGAGTACATTACAATTTAAGGGAAAGATACTCTATTAAATTTTGTTACCACAAAATGGATATGAAAAAGATCGTAAGGAATCAATGAATTTTGTATTTTAAATCCAAACAAGAGATTTGAAGAATCCATAACAAAAAACCTAGATATATTGAAAATACGTAGATTTTTTTATTTATTTCAATATCCAAAATTCTTAATTTCCTCCTATCCAAATGGGCCCTAAGATTTATTGCCCATCAACTAAATATTCTAGACTCAATCTTTGAGGAATAATTGATTTGAAAGTTTTTTGGGAGCTCCCAAAGAAAAGCTTTTCCTTTTAAGATTGATCTGGAGACTAAGGAGTATGATCGAGTGTTTTCAGTTTGAAAAAAAGCCCCTAATATGGCATTAACATGAAGTTTTGATGCATATTTCGTCCGCTTGTAGCACCAACTGTTTTTCTTTGTCTGATTATTATTCATTTAAATATGAAACCTTTGAGAATTTCCATAACAACTTAGGCATATCAATAACTAAAGGGTGCAGTTTGCACTGTAGAGGTAAGGTGCACCTTCAAATTTTCTCATGGGATATAATTTTGATTTAAAATTTTTTTAGGATTATCTCAAAATCTATTTTTATATCTAATTATAAAAGTTTAAATTTCAAAAGTAGTTAAAATCAAGTAGATCTATAAACATATGAAAATATTAAAAATGGACGGTGTAGATAATATGTTGTAAAATGTATTATTTTTAAGACTTAAAATCTTTTTATTTTTTATGGTCACATATCTCAATGTCGAGATGATCAATCAAAGGGTTTTTCAACACTAAAACTACCTTTTGCGATGGATTTTTGAGGTGCATCCGTAGTTCTACATTATAAGGTTGCATCCTTATATAAACTTTTTCCATAACTAAATGGAGATTATATTGTACTCCGTCCATTTTATAAAGGTTTGCTAATAAGACTGCCAAGTTCATCAGAGTCATCCAATCGGTGGGTTGCATAGTGCAAATGGACCGTATGCTCCAGGGGCGCACCAAATCATTTCACTATAACGGCATGTTTGATTTCGTGTAAAACTGTGTTCTAGAAAACATTTTTATATGAAAAAATTATCTCATGTGGTCAAGTGTAGAAATATTTATTGATCGATTAGTTGCCAATTGGTGTGAAAAGATGCACTAGAACCAATTGGTATGAAAATATAATTGGTATGAAAATATTCCTACACATTATTGCATGAGAGAATTTTTTTCATGTCAAAATATTTTTTAGAAAACATTTTCATACGAACCAAGTGAGCTATAACACAACATATATAATACGTTCCCGCAGGAGCAATAATGTATACAAACTCCCTCAAGCACAAAAGCTACTTGGAGATTTTTTTTATCTACATTTTTCTCCCTCAAGCACAAAAGCTACTTGGAGATTTTTTTTATCTACATTTTTGTGTATCTGCTTTAGAACAATTAGATATTCAAAAAGAAAAGATAAAGACTTCGAGTTTGTCGATATTTATGTTGCTCCAAAAATGGGACAGTCTTATGTATGATGTAAAAATACTCCACATTGCTAGTCAATAAACTTATTTTCTCTGGGATTGTATATAAAGAGACCATTTACCTTGGGTACACGAATGTCACAATTACATACAACCATCCGATGTGAAATCTGATGGCTTGGTATGTCACAAAGTTCGAAAAAAATTCGTTTGAACGATGAGTTTGGTCAATGAAATAAATACAGCCACCAAATTTCACATCTAGTAGTCAATATTAATTTTGACCACTTTGTACCAACGTAAATAGTCTCATTCGATACTTTCCATTTTCTCCATTATTTTTTCCCTTTGTTTTGGGTCAACTTTTAAAATATTTATGTTGAAGCAGAAATTGAGAATGCATGTACCATTTTCCTAGGGAATGAATTGTACATTTGTTTTCTTTGGGCACAAGAACCACTTATTTACCTGGGGATGGCAATGGACCAGTTGAATTACACAGCGTAGCTCGGATTTGGCCAGGGTCAGGGCCAGGGCCAGTCTAGCCCTAAGGGGAACAGGGCCAGGGCTGGTCCAACCCGTTGTCTTGCTAATGATAAAGAGTAACACAATGAGACAATACAAGAGTCTAGGGTACACATTTCTTATTGATGGCAAATTTATTACATGGATGATATTCTTATTGCCTGCTTGTTACAGAGAGCATTAGAGCACATCATAGTTCAGTTGAGACCACAAAAAACATGGTTCAGTTGAAACCACAACAAGAAACCACAGCAAATCATTTACAACATAACCCAAGCCCCAAAGATGACATGGCTCGAGGAGATCCATTAAATTCAACGTACTTGTTTCGGGTCGACAGGAATACCCTGTGGGTTCCTAAACACATTGTGAGGGTCAACATGGCTCTTTACAGTAACCAGACGATCAAAATTGTTCTTGAAATACCTCTTTCCCCATTTTCTTGCAGTTTCCACACTTGCAGTTCCATTTCTAGCAGCTCCTAAGTCCATGTCCAAGTAATTGACATAAGCCTCTCTTGGGGACTTGCTCACATAGGGCTCCATGTAATCATAAAAACGTTTGATCCAATTCATGTACTTGTAATCATCCTCTTGTCTTTGCCAATTTACTATATACTGGATGCCATATAGGTTACCTTTACGGTGTGGAAAAGCTATATGATCTTCCTCAAACTCGTCCATTTTCCCACCATAAGGATCAAGAATGATCGTCCCGGAAGGCTCTTCCTCGAGATACTTAATAGCACCCTCTAGAGAACTAGCATTCAATGGTACTTTCACATAATCAGATTTTGCCTTGAAAAATGATTTACCCACTAAGAACCGATTAAGCAAGTCCTCTTTGGTGCTCCCATCTGGCAAGCCTGAGAAACGAAGCACAGAATCAATCCATGGCATCTCTTTACATATGGACTTTCTAATGGCTAGGCTCCTGAACTGATCTCTCATTATCCTGACTGTATCATCAACACCTCCCAGATACATTCCTAGGAATGAAACGCCAATAACATGACTCGAATTAGCCGCTAAAGTTGCCGAGAGATAGAACTCTTTAGGCAAATTGTGGGCCACAACTTGCCATTCACGAACCAAATTCATTACTGTTTCATTTCCCTCTCTCTTAGCTTGGAACACAGTCACTTTTCCATTGATATCAGCTAACCTAAGCTTCCAAGCGACTACTATTCCCCAACTCCCACCACCACCACCCCTAATGGCCCAAAACATGTCTTTGCCCATTGTGGTCTTATCCAATAGGAGCCCGTCGGCATTGACCACTAATGCATCCAATATGTTATCAGCAGCAAGCCCAAATTTCCTAGATAGGAGCCCAAATCCCCCTCCGCTAATGTGCCCCCCACTTCCCACTGTGGGGCAAGATCCGGCGGAGAAACCATACCGATCCTTACTAGCCTTTGCTATGTGATAGTAAGTCTCACCTAAAGTTGCTCCTCCCCCGATCCAAGCTGTTCCTTCGGCAACATCAACGTCCACCTTGTTCAGCCTCATCAGATCGATGATGACAAATGGTGAATCCCCAGTTGAGGAGAAGCCCTCGTAGCTGTGGCCCCCGCATCGTGTACGTATAAGCCACCCATGTCGCCTTGAGCACACCACAACACTTTGTACTTGGATGTTGCTTGAAGGGAGAACGATAACATAGGGCATCGGGGTGGACGGCTCGGCAAATCGAAGATTTTGTATGGAGAAATTGAGGAGGTTGTAGTAAATTTGGGGTGATGAAGTGAATGTGGTATAGTTTATCACGCTATTGTCTTCCAAACAATCTAGAAGGCCACTCTCCAAAGTTGAAGCCATGGAGGGTGATGCATTGAGAAGAGAGTAGAGTAAGGGATTAAGTAAGGCCACGATAACAAATGTTGTTAGGGTAGCCATTGTTAGAGGAGAATGAGCTACGATTGTTGCCATGCTTCCTATTTATAATCAAATTCTTAGTCCATGCTCACCGTCCATTATGCAGAATGCTAGGTACGAAGACAATAGTTTGAAGGATTAAAACTTATATTATAGACGCATGTTGCCATTATCCATTTGATTAGGTGGCCTTGTAATCTTAAAAGTATTTGGTCAAGGCCTCGTAAGACCCGATGTGATTAATAAGAATAGGGAATAGTCTTAATAACCAAGGAACAAATAGTTGTACATTTTGGACTTTGAGATGAGATCATGGCCATTTGGGACATGGTGCTAATTAAAATTTTGTTCAAACTAGAAGGGACCCTTGTTATTATGTAGAATTCTTTCATGCGGCGAGGATCTCATTTCTACATTTGCGGTTATCGAGGTTAAAAATATTCGTCTAAAAAATGGATGCAAATAGGTAGTTCATTTTAAGACAATTGAAACTAACGGTCCAAATGTTTTCTTAATAGAATTATTATTTTTATTTATCAAAATTTATTTATTTATTCATATTCATGATCTCCATATTGGAGATTACATGTCTTTAAATATTAAGTCCAAAATTCCATCTCAAAATTAGATTTTTACGAAGTGACTAATTTCTACATGGGCTCATAGAAACTGTGTCCTATTACTATTGGAATATGTATACAATGAGACTATTTACTTTTAATCCCTCAGTTTGAAGGCTTATTTGGGAGATTTTTTGGATTTTTTAAATTTTGCTAACCACCTAAGAATCTCTAGATAATTATTTTCAAAAAGAAAAAAATTAAAACATTCGAGTTTTATGATATTTAGATCTCAACTTCTAAAAATTAAACGGTCTTTATTCCATCTTGAGACATTATTTCGTTTCATATGTGTAGGGGATGAAAATTGGAATCTTTTTATTGATATTAATCTATGTGTTGAAGACGTTATATCCCTATATTTACGGTCCTAAAATTAATCTTAGAATAGGTCTTAACTGAGGGAGAAAATAAAATAAAAATAAAAATTCAAACTTCAGTCCAAACATATTTTGTTCAACACTAAGTCGAAAACGTGTAAATTTTAACACGCAAGCGTAAATTGTCCATGTTTAATACGCAAGGTGCACATGCTTTTTAAACTTGAATGGTCTCGCACGCATTGTATATGTTAATAGACAAGTGATGAGGATAAACATGAAAACCTCAAGCAAATAATTATTAAATTATTAATTTTAAAAGAAAAAAATGAATTTTGAATTTGTTAAAATCTGATAGTTTTTCTTTAAAACTTAAAATTTGAGATAGTTTTTTTTTTTAAAATTGTGAGATAGTTCATCCCTCTCAGACTTTTTACCTCTCTAAAATTGTAACACACTTTCTCTCTCTAAAATTTTAATATACTTTTTCTCTTTAAAAGTTAAAATTTGAGATAGTTTGTTTTTCTAAAATTTTGAGTTAGTTCATCTCTCTAAAAAATTTAGTAATTTCTCTCTCCAAAATTTTAAAATAATTTATCTCTCTAAAAGTTAAAATTTGAGATAGTTTTTCTCTATAAAAATTTTCAGATAGTTTCTTTCTTGAAAAAATTTAAACATTTTCTCTCTAAAATTTTCATACTTACCAAATGCTCCCTATATTTCGGGTCGAGGGAGCCAATAAATGAAATCCATCGGCTTTAAAAATGTAAAAAAATAAGTTTTGGTATGGAAACGAAATCATGAAAGAATTGGTCTAATTTCCATGATTTTGATTTTCTTGATTTTAAGTATCTAGTCATTAAACAATCCAAACAGTAAATTTTGACAATATCCATAGGGTTAGAAATCTATGTCTTAAAATCCATATACGCAAAGAGACCCAAAGGTTTTTCTATATATTGAAAAAGGAAGTAACCCAAAAGTATTCTCGGCCTGGTGTACGAAATCTCTAGGCATATAGGTAAACTAGTTTTTAGAGATAAAAAGGGAAAAATAAACCATACACCTTTTAAATTTGTAGCGTATAATATGACTGTGGATGTTGAGATTTACGTTAGACTGTCTTCCGCACTCTTACACACTAGAGGTGAAACGTGCTTTGAATCTCTGCCGAGTCTACTCAGTCTGGGCCTTAACTTTGTGCGTTTCACTGAGTACTACAACTAATCTACAGAATAAATGGGGCACCACCCCACTTATTTTATCTCTCTTTAAAATCTAGGGGCTCACCCACTTTCTTCTCTCTTTAACAGGGGCACTCCCTTTTCTCGGCTCAATCATGTACGCTGTCTGTGATTTCTGCTCTCCTTTTCCATTCTTCTCTCTCTCCCCCTCCTCTTTTTATCTTTCTCCCTCTATTTCACTCTTTTTCTACCTCTCTCTTTCGCTCTCTAAAAGGTGATAAAAGTCTGCCCCGTTTGTCATTTCTCTATTAGGAAGAGAGATTTCAGTGGAAAGAGGTGTGAGAAACAGATATGAAAGAAATAAGAGGGAGAGAGAGATCGTAGAGATGGATAAAAGAGAGGTGAGAGAGAGAGAGAAATCAAATAGTGGGCGTGGAGAGATCCATAAGGGGGACAAAAAGGAAGAGACGTGGCCAACGACCCCTCTCCCTTTTGCCATGGGTGCAGGGTGCTTTCTCATTTCTCATGAGCATGCGGTCAAAGTCCCCCTCCCTCTTTTTTATATTTGTTTTATGTTTTTACTATTTTTAATCTTACAATGTCATTTCTCCGGCGGTGCGCTCTGACCTACCCTAGTAGCGTCGGACTAGGACCTGGCCTTTGGTATGAGTCGAGTCCAAAAATAGTTCTTTATAATATATATATACTATGTTAAGTTTTGGATAAATCCAACTTAATGATTTTCAATGCAAATTTGAAAGATTTTCAAATGAAAATCCCTTGATCTGACACTATAAACTCGTTTATTAAAAAGATGATAGAGAAGTCGTGGGATCATTCAAATTATGATCTAGGGGTTGATCTATTCAAATGAATAGATCCATCTTTAAATCATTCGAAGGGCCAACATGATCTTTGCACCAAGATACTTGTTTGAAAATAGTATTTCTCTTGATATATAAAATTGATGTTACAACGGTGGATTTATACAGTAAGAATTGCATGTAACTGCAATATAAATTAGTAGTTACTAAATTTTTGAGATATGGTTTCTATATACTTTTAGTATAGAACTGTACATTATTTCAATGCATTATTCGATTAAGATGAAGGGTGCAGGTTGTTATATATATTGATGAAGAGTGTAGGTTGTTATATATGCTCACACTCTCTCTCAAACTTGAGATGATTTGAAATAAATGATGGAAAGTTTGGAAACAAAGCGCGTGAAGTGATGCAGAGAATGAGATTTTGTAAAGAAGTCCGCGAGTTGAGCAGCAAAAGGGGCATAGGGCAGAGAAATTGTGCCTGTCAAATATTTTTGTTAAATATATTGGCAATCAACTTCAATATGTTTGGTACATTTATGAAACTCCAAAATTTTTCAAATATAAATAGCACTCTTGTTGTTAAACACAAAGTGGAGTAGAAGTAGTAAGAGTGACACCCATGTCTGCAAGCAACCAACGTAGCCAAACATCTCAGTGGTAGTTTATTCTATAGCCCTGTATTCAGCTTTTGAGGTAGATTAAGAAATGTGTTTTTGTTTCTTACTTTTCCAAGATTTAAGAGAGTCTCCTAGAAAAATGCAGAACCTAGTGGTAAATTTTCAGTCACATGGATTCCCTACAAAATCAGAGTTTGTATAGGTTGGAGCTCAAGTGAGGAAGAGGATGAGAAAAATGAAGCCTGGTGAAGGATATCCCTGATATAACGAATGATATACAAGATAGCAATGAGATGAACCGAATAAAGAGCACTTAAAAATTGACTAACAATTGGTAGACCTGGGTTTTCTGCAAGTCCGAATGGGTCTCGGGTCGGTGACCCGGGTTCGGTAGGAAAGCCCCATTATACGATGAGTTACCTTTATTTATAGGCATCCACGAAAACATGGGTGGAAGCTCAAAAGTGGACTAAATTTGCTAAAAATACCATTTTTCTTGAATTAAAATGTAATTTCGTGTTAGTGAAAAGGGACCAAAATACTCCTTCCCACAATTGAAGAAATGACTAATTGGTCCCTTTTGAAGAAGGCCTAAGCCGTGGACACCATCTAGGGGCAATTTGGGGGCTTTTTAATGGCCATCTGAATAATCCGTTGCCGTATAAATGACACTCGAATTATTTTTGTCGTTTTGATATCCATTTCGATACCGAAATCGTATTTTTTTATGGCAATAAAAATATTTGCCACTTTCAAGAACATGGAAACTTTTGATTCTTCATGTAGACCATTATGTCATGTTTTTGGCAAATTATTTCATCACGACTTGGATAGAATCGCATCACGGTCATTTCATCAAAATTGATGGTCATTTGAACTTGTTACTAATTTAGAAAGTCGTCGGAAAATGAGATTTCGGCCACTGAAAAATGGGATTCCGGTGACCGAAAAATGTGCTATTTTCATGTTTAAATTGTTCTCAATCCGACCCTTCATCTCGCTTGAATTTTACCTCATATTTTTCATCTTCATCCCACGATCGCAACACATCTATTTTCATGACGATCCAATATCGGGATCTCAAAATATGCCCACTTGATCTAATGCCATTTTCTCCTTTTAGACCATTCAATTTCAAGCCAAACTTCTCTCTACGAATTCTCTTCACCTGCTCATCATTTAGGGGGTGGATTTATATCAAATTGTGCGCGTCACTGAGACGAACCTTGCATTGGAATTTGGGCTTGATCGGGTCTAAGGAGATATGTTCATTCAAAAATCAATCCCATGCTCAAAAGTAGCAGTTTCCATAAATGGAAACTGGTTCCCTACAGGCTCACCAGAATAGTGTAAAACCTGTCATTTTTGTGTAAGTTGGGCATACGGGGTCTAGAAGTGACAGAAATGGCTGAAAATTCCTATACAGGGGTTTTGAAACATTTTGAATTCAATGGTGGTGGTCTGGTGCTCATTTGAGATGTAAAAATTAGGGCTCTAGTTATGAGGTATTTTTCAAAGCAATCGGAGCTAAATTTTCGAATCGGATCTCGATCAGACATAACTTAAACTTGTCAAATAGGGCTGAAATTTGATCAGGATCCTTAATGTACCCCAAGCCATCATCCTATAAATTTTGGGGTTATTTTTACTTGGGGCTAAGTCAAATAAAAAAAATACCATATAACAACAATAAGAATTGCATAAGCAATATCTAGATGTGAGATTGTTAGATATATCAGTTTGCCAAACATTTGCCTGGAAAACGTTATATCAGGAAGAGGTTTACCATGTGTAGCCCAAAATTTAGCATTCAATTGAATAGGGGTATTAACTCTCTTTGTATCACCTTTTAGTCCAACTTGGGAAACAATTTTTTAGGCATATTTTAGATGTGAAAGCAGATACCCATGAGGGGAATATTCAACCTCTAATCCAAGAAAATAGCGCAAGAACCTCAAATATTTCATTTCGAAAGTTTGATTAAGCTTCTATTTGATTTTATGAATTGTATCCATATCATTACTAGAGATGATGATGTCTTCCACGTGTAGTAACAAGAGAACTCATCGTTCACAAGTTTTAGACACAAATGGGGCCGGATCATGATGACTCTGTTGAAACCAACCGATAGAAATTCACTGCGGAATTGCTCAAACTAAGCACGGGGTGCTTGTTTGAGGCTATAGAGGGTTCGTTGAAGTTTACACACCCTCTTTTATGAATCAATAACCCTATGAGGTAACTTCATATATACTTCTTTAGCAAGATTACCATTGAGAAAAACATTTTTAACATCAAAATGATAGAAGAGCCATTGCTGAATGGATGCTATTGAAATGAGTGTCCGAAAAGTAGTCATATGGGCTACTGGAGCAAAAGTTTATACTATGTCGATTCTATATTGTTGATTGTAACATTTTTCCACAAGGTGAGTGTTGTACCGTTTAAGGCTGTCATCTGCGTTTGTTTTGATTGACATTGAACAACAGTCTCACCTTTTGGAAGAGGTGCTAGTTCCTAAGCATGCATCGATCAAGAGCAGTTAACTCATCCATCATCGTCTGTTGCCATTGAAGTTTACTTGCAGCTTTTTTGTAAGTTTGGGGTTCAGAATAAGAACAAACAAAAGCAAGAAAGGCTTGCTGCTAAGGTAAAATAGTTTCATGGTCAACAAGTCGGGTAGGTGGTATAAAGACACGAGTGCTACGTCTAAGAGCAAGGAGTGACATAAGATCAGCAGTTGCAGGGTTTTGATGAGGACTGTTGACATGAGTTCGTTGAAGTAAGAAAAACAATAATTGGATTTAAGGGTATGCTATGAACAATATTAGGGAGTTGAATGTCTACAAAATACATTTCAAAGGAAAAAAATGGATGCTCTCGGAGCTTTATAAAGGAAAAAAGTGGATGCTCAAAAAATTAATTTAATGTACATTTTATGTCTTTATTTGAACTTTTGGAATTGTTCAAGGAACACTTGCCTAAGCATACTTTGGTAGGAGAAATTTTTTTGGCGAGTTGGCTTTCTCATATGTCTATCTTCGTTCCCAAGGTTTCTAGAATCCGACACATATATCCGTCCTAGATTTTCAAGGTGTTTAGGATCCGGATATTTCTTAGATACTGCAAATCTAATTCCACTTTTACATATATGAATTTGGAGCTCCAAAAATACTATAGTAATGATTTTTATGAATTGCAATGAACAATTCTACAAAAAAAAAAAAGTATAAGACAGGCCATTTTTAAGATTCAAATTCATATTATTCGTTTCTTGAGATACATAACTACTGTAATTGAGATAGGATCTTTAAAATTTGGGGGCTAAAATCCTACTCTCAGATGGACTTGGAAGAATGAACTCACTTCAATATGCACCTGAACCCCACCCTTTATGTATTGTGATGATCCACACTTTCTAGTACTCAAAACCAATGTTCTTGGTGGAACAACTCTGCATATCGTTTGACAGGAAAGTTATTTTGAGAATTGAAAATCTACTTTACGCACTGTGAGTATTTCTTGGGGTGCTTATACAAGCTATCCACCATCTGAGTTTATTCATGAATAAGGGAACATGGGATGATATCGAGAATGGGCTCTAGGCAAAGATGGTCAGGATGGTGAGTGCCGCATCGTGATGTCTAAAGTTCTATCTCTCCAGCTCCCATGCTAACATTAAAATAAAAGTTCGACGCCAATGGCTGTTGAAGTTGTAAACGGTGGCTGGTAGGGCAGAGTATTATGAAGAGAAATCGAGTATTATGAAGAGAAATCAAGTATTTGGAGTGGCGTAACAAATAAATTAAGGATATCATTTAAATTTTGCATTCATCTCTAATTTAAATGGAAAAATAAAATAAGGATATCATTTAAATTTTGCATTCATTTCTAATTTAAATGGAAAAATAAAATAAGGATATCATTTAAATTTTGCATTCATCTCTAATTTAAATGGAAAAGACACTCTATGCTCCAGTACCAGTCTCTCTCTCTTTTAGGCTAAGTTGGGAAAACAGAAAGGAAAAGCAAGAGTAGTTAAAAAGTTATGGTACATTTTTGTCTTCATCATATTTTAGAAATTTTCCCTCTCAATATGAATTCTGCTTGGGTTGTTTTGCGAAAGTTGTGGCGAGGGATATTATATATATATGGAAAACGTTTTTGTATGCCTATATGGATACCACTACAGTAAACGATCAATGGTTTAGATCGAATCTAGGTTGATCTAATGGTCATAGTTATTTGAGAGTGTTTTAATTTTAGTTATTTTTTTACAAATTGGAATGATCTAAAATTTGGAGTGTGTATACATCTTAGTGAGGCGCACCTAATAAAAATATATAAAAAATAATATGTAGAAACTAAATTAACCAAAATAACTTTGAAACTTTTTTGGGTATTTTGGGCAATTTATTTCATGTAAAATATTATTTTGATATTTTTCGTAGATTCACCTATTTTTGATGAATACACGCTTTAAATTTCAGATCATTCTAATTTGTAGAAAAAAAATAAAACACTATCAGACATTTGTGATCGTCAGATTGATCCAGATTCGATATGGGTCGTTCGGTGTTTATTGTAGCGGTACACGAATCGTCGTACCGTAGCATCTTCCTATATATATATATATATATATATATATATATATATATATATATATATATATATATATATATATGGAAAAATTTTATATAGGGATGCTACCTTATAATGTTGAACTATGGATGCCCCTAAAAAATCCATCGGAAAAGGTAGTTTTAATGTTGAAAAACCGTTTAATTGATCATCTCGATATCGAGATATACGACTATGAAAAATAAAAAGATTTTAAATCTCAAAAATAGTGCATTTTACAACATATTATCTACACCGTCTATTTTCAAGGTTTTCATATGTTTATAGATCTACTTGATTTTAACCATATTTGAAATTTAAAATTTTATAATTAGATATAAAAATAGATTTTGAGATAATCCTAATAACATTTTACATCAAAATTATATACCATGATAAAATTTGAAGGGCACTGTACCTCTAAAGCTACTGAGGAGTCCGTATGCCAACTGCCCCATCTATATATATATATATATATATATATATATATATATATAAGTGGATTCTGTACACCCATTAGCTGACTGCTACAGTAAACGCTAATGGCCCATATTGAATTTAGGCCGATATGACGGTCATGACCTCTTTTCGTGTTTGAATTTTAAATTTTTTTTTATAAATATAAATCACTTGAAATTTTAAGTGTATATTCTTCTCATCAAGGTGCACCTAATAAAAATATAAAAAAAATAATCTACAAAAATATTTTGATTAAAATACCCCTAAGACTTTTCATAGGTATTTTGATCGATGTTTTTCATGTATTAAAATTTAAACACTATCATATATTCGGAATTGTTAGATCGGCCTAGATTCAATCTGGACCGTTGGCAATTACTGTAGTAGTACGCGAAAAGATGGGATATGCGAATTCGCGTATTTGGTTGTGGTGTGCCAACGGCCCGGATTAACGTATTTAAAATCAAGGCTCCTCATTCAAAAGGGCAAACTTTAGCTTGCAGAAGGGAAACTCCATTTGAAATAGAGACAGCTTAGGCCTGCAAACTCCAGCTTACACTCCCACCTACTGTCCAGAGATGGCAAGCCTACCTGCCTCAAGCCTTTCTTATACTTCATCTTTCTCTCTCTACCGATGCATCCACTCCCTTTCTCTCTCTAAACCACACGAAATAAAAAACCATTCCTTTTCTCTTTCTAAAACCAGAGGAACCCTATCTCTCCCTCGCGCCTAGTTTCCTCTCTATCTTTTACAAACTACAGGGGCCCTAATACACCCTCGCGAACTCTCTCTCTCTAAACCAGAAATACAGGGGAAGCACTACCAAACTGACGTCTCCCTCTCTCTGCGCCTCTCATACGAGAACAGAAGTGAAAGTTCTGTCTTAATCGCAGTCACAGAGGTACGAATTGTTATGGGTTATTGGTTTGAAAACCCCGTGATGGGTTTGCATTTGGGGTATTCATTACTGATCTGCGTTTTTTGCTATGAAAAATAGGATGTTTGTTCAAATGCTGTAAACCCTCGCGAACTCTCTCTCTCTGAACCAGAAATACAGGGGAAGCACTACCAAACTGACGTCTCCCTCTCTCTGCGCCTCTCATACGAGAACAGAAGTGAAAGCTCTGTCTTAATCGCAGTCACAGAGGTACGAATTGTTATGGGTTATTGGTTTGAAAACCCCGTGATGGGTTTGCATTTGGGGTATTCATTACTGATCTGCGTTTTTTGCTATGAAAAATCGGATGTTTGTTCAAATGCTGTAAATCTGGCTTTTTTTGCTAGTTTGCATTTAAAGATTATCTCTTTATCTCTCTGTGATATATATTGTGTTCACTTGACCTAAGTGTTGTGAAGATTGGCTTGGCTTGATCGCTTCTTTGACCTGGTCTGCACCAGGTTAAGTTTCATGCCTTCTATTATTTTCTCCTTTATTTTTTTTACATATCGATTGAAACTCTACATCACTACTATTTGAAACATCCTCTCTGATCAATCTGGGTCTAATGGTTTTTATTGATTTGTTTCAATATCTCGTTTGAGATGGGGCAGAAGAATTACCTGTGTTTGATGGATTATGTGTTTTTGGAGTTGTAAATGCTTGTCTTATCTTGTGGTCATATTTAGTTAATCCTTATACATAGACTTAACTATCCTATTTTTCTTTAAGAAAAATTATTTTGTGAATTTTGGTGGCGGGGCTTTGGTTTGGATGTGACCTCACACTCGGAGGTCCTGTGTTTCCAGTAAACAATCTATTGGTTTGTGGCCAATTAACAAGTCAAAGGAGGAGAGAAGTCACGTTGTTTAGTTTTGTGCAGAAATTTATGCATATTAAGATGGACATTTTTGAGGTTTCAATGTCTGGCTGCTTGGTCAAAGTCTGTGAAATCTGTTAAGTTCGTGGTTTTGAAATCTTAAAAGTTGATGGTTTTCTCTTTTTATGCATTCGTGTCTGGGGAAGAATTTGAAGAAAGCATATTAGTACTAAGGTGCACAACAATTTGATTTTGGTGATGTGGAATAAAGCTTCTGATCCTCTTCATTATCATTGTTCTTTGTGGTTTCTGATCAGTATAATTAATACCATTGACTAAAACAACAACTTGAAGTGTTTAGGGCAAATAGAAATCTATTTTCATGGACCATGGAACAATGATAAACTGGGTGTGTTTAGGGTTTCCATTGAGATATTGCTTGATTGACAAAGTTTGTTATGATAGAACTATCCACAATTAGAAACTGAGCATTTTGTGGATTACATTCGGGGTCTTCCTCAGTTACAGTGGCCAATTTATAAATCCGGGGTATTTGGAAGGAGTGTTCATCGACTTGGGAGTGTTGATTAGTGATTGCCTGGTTTTTGTCAGTCTGTCTGGTTTTGCATTGCACAATTGTTGACATTTTTGCTTTGAAAGTTAACATAAACTCACCGATCAAAAGAAAAGTAAACATAGATTCAGGTGATTTACTCTTTCTTTTTTTTCTTTTTTTTTTTTAATAGTGACTCGTGTGACGTTATTGTTTTTGGGTAAGGTTATAAGAATTTGGAGATGCTATTGTTTAATTTTTTTTTTTTTTTAATTGCGGGATGCACATTTCAAAAGTATTTGTAATGGAATAATTCTAATAAATTGGAGTTAATTAGACTTCAAGAAAGAATTTTTGATACTTGATAAAAAAAGAGGACGAATTTAGTTTGACTTACTTGAAGAATTGTGAATGCCCATAATTAGCAAGAAAGAGGTAATAAAATAGATATTACTGCATAATTTTGTAAATCAGGGTTCCTTGACCTTAGAGCTTTTGTTGGAAAATAATAAGCTAAAGGAATTAGAAAAGGGACATAAGTTTGTATTTGAAGGAAAGTGTTAATTAGTATTAGACAAGAGGGTAACATAGTATGTGTTGACTTGTTCCAGAGCAACACAAAAGAATCAGTCTTCAGGAAATTGAAAGGTAAGCACTTGATGATGGCTTCTTGGGTGTTCTGCTCAACTTTTGGGCGATCATTAAAATTACAGTTTGGAGATTTCTGGGGAATTTTTTCACCATTTTAGGATGTTAGTGGAGGTTAATGTTAACTTCTATACACTAACATCAACAAGAAGGGATTTTTTTTGGTGGGTGAGGTTCAAACTCATTAATCATTTTTACGCCTTACAGCATTCACATTTTGTGTTAGTGTGTGGTGTAGTGTGGTGGGGTGTACCGTGTTTTTGTTTTTTTATTTTTTTAGGGGGGAAGGGGCATATACGATCTTGGCATACCATTGGGCAATATGCTTAGAAGGTTTCATATCTAACTATATCCCTAAGCAGAGGTGGCTCTGCATGAATCTTTTGTTTTTTTGTCTGCTAGCCTTTCCATTGGATCACCAAACCATACCACATGATTCCATTGTTTCTTCTGTACCTACTCATTCCTACCATGTGCATCATGTATAAATTGCTATTGTTTGTTTGCAAGCATATTTGATTTGAATAGGCTTATTTCTTTAATCTGTAAATTGTTATTGTTTCACTTGAAAGAAAAGCACTCTTTGAGAATTTTTTTCCATTGTTTCATGCTATCTTGGGTAAATAATTAATTTCCTTTGTTTACTTCTTATGAAATTGGGATGCAGGTCTACACCTTTGGATGACTACCGGTGTCCAAATTGTACCTTTTTTCCAATTGACATGAAAAGTTAAATGACACACTATGGGCCTATCGAACAAATGAGAAGACTCCTATAAGCATGACCCCATACTCATTAGTGTATCGTATGGAGGTTGTGCTAATTTATTTTCTAATTATAATATTAGAATATAGATTAGTTTTAGAATCTTTTACCTCTTGAGAGCTCGAAATTAATGCTTTCAAGTTTTTTTTTCATAAGTCATTTTGTTGTGTTTTAAAGACGTTTCAAAATAGAAAGATCAGAGTAAATTTTACTGTGAAAGTCTCGTGCTTTCAAAATAGTCTATGATTAATTTTTAAATTTCTTATAAATTAGTCAATTGCTCCTACTGTTTAACTATAATATTCTTTTCCCTTTTATTTTAGAAAAACGGTTATATAAATCCGAGGATCTAAACAATCAAATTAAAGCCCACCTAAAAAATTCTCAAATTGATGTCCAAATATCCTCAAATTGATCATCTCGATATCAAGATGCATGGACATGAGAAAAAAAATGGATTTCCAGTTTTGAAAATAGTGCATCTTTTAAAGCATTTTTTGACCGTCAATTTTCAAGATTTTGGAATTTTCATAGATCTGCTCGATCGACACTATTTTTTAAGCTTTAAATTATATAATTAAATATGAAAACATATTTTAAAGCTATCACAAAGATTTCCCGTATTGGAACCATATTTCTCGACACTATTTGAAGGTGGGCTTTAGTTTGATTGTTTAGAGCCTCGGCTCTATCCAAAGCACCATTTACTATATTTACAAATATCTTATTTTATTGGCCGCTTCGTTAAAATGACATTTGAACCTAACGTATCTTTTGTTGTTTTAATCTTTTTTTCAGTCTTCTATCTCTCATTGCATGTCTACGTGCATTAGTTATTATAATTTAAGAAATCGTCATATGAATCATTCATTTTGTTTGTCATAATCCTACTTTAAGTGTGTTAGTGTGTTATTTTCAAATAATCTCCTTCATTGAATTGAAACATCAACAATAGATAGAAAAATAAGCCGCTTTATGACTTGCACATAAAGCGAATTCTCAAATTTATTGGACAAAGGAAGTTAATTTCCCAAGAATTTACCCTCATCGAACGATATCACTTTAATTTCTAGATAAACCAATTCCTTAAAAAAGACATTTGCAAGGATTAAATTTTCTCTAAGGTTTAAAAAATGGGAAATTTTCGCTAATATACTTTAATTTTAAGAAAATCACAAAAAACTCTAAACTTCCTAAAACCTCGCCCACATCTTTTTTCTCAATTTTCGACATTTTTTGGACAAAAATACCATTTACAGTAGTCTTTCTACCGTAATGCATTGTGACCATTACGATAATTAAAATACTGTTGTAAATAGAGACAGAATTATGGTAATTCTAGTACCGTAATAACATAAACATCTATTACGGTACTTTAATTACCGTAATAACATAGAGTATTACGATAATTAAAATACCGTAATACTTTAAAGTAGTATTACGGTAATTTAAGTATCGTAATATTGCCTCACTCCACACGAAAGATGTTTTTACTCTCTCGAGCCTACTATTTATTTACTCCTTAGACAAAAATCCACGCTAGCTCTTATTTTTCAAATCTCAAATTTTTAAGATATAATCTCTACTTAATTTTTATATGGCTCTCAAAACTTTTAAACGAAAACACATTTAAATAGGTGTTTTTGAACGAGGGATTAGATCCACATCGTGCTCTCATGGGAACATAGATTTTTTGAAAAGGGTATCTCTGATATTAGTTTTAGTTTGAAGCTTTTAAAGTATTACCATAATACTTTAAAAGCTTCAAACCAAAGCTAAAAAACATGGGAGCACGATGTGGATCTACTCCCTTGCTCAAAAACACCTATTTAAGTGTGTTTTGGTTCTAAAATTTTGAGAACCACATAAAAATTAAGTAGATATTATATCCTAAAAATTTGAGATTTGAAAAATTGCAGCTAGCGTAGATTTTTGTCGAGGGAGTAAATAAATAGTAGGCTCGAGAGAGTAAAAAAATCTTTTGTGTGGAGTTGGGTAATATTACGGTACTTAAATTACCGTAATACGACCTTAAAGTATTACGGTAATACTCTATGTTATTACGGTAATTAAAGTACCATAATAGATGTTTATGTTATTACGGTATTAAAAGCACCATAATTCTATCTCTATTTACAACAGTGTTTAAATTATCGTAATGGTCGCAATGCATTACGGTAGAAAGATTACCGTAAAAGGTATTTTCGTCCAAAAAATTGAGAAAAAATGTGTAGACGAGGTTTTGGAAAGTTGGAGGTTTTTTTGCGATTTTCTTAAATTAAGGTATATTAACAATAATTTTCCTTAAAAAATTAGATCGGGTGGCCGAACACATCCCCACTAGGTTATAGTTGACCCGATGAACCAGCCGACTCAAACAGATTTGATTAATTAGAGCTTACCCGAGTTAGAAAGCATTTTAAAAAAAGAAAGTTAAAAAATCTAAAAATCAAATTAAGTTGATATGTAAAAAACGATGAATTTGTTGCATATTTTGATAAATTATTGAAAGGTCCGAACATCGAGAATTTAACTTTTGTCTGAGGGCCACACAGTCATTTCATAACCTAAAATGTACTAATTCGAAAAATAAATAAAAATGCAAGAACAATAAAATCTAGAAAACTTTACACACATATCCCTGAATTTTCCTATTATTCAATATTCCCCTTGAAATTTCATAGTTTATGTTCATCCCACTAGTTTAAAAAACAAATCGGTGATTAGGATCGGGCATCTCAAAAATCAGTCTGGATCGGTGAATTGGCGGTCCGGATCGCCTTTTTATTGTAGGAAAAAATAGTGAACCAGCAAAAAAACACATATAAAAACAGTGAACCGATCAAGAACTTATCAAGATCGGTGAATTGAAATTTTAATTGTAGCAAAATGACATTTTTACTGTAGCAATCATCGGTCCTCTTTTAGACCTAGCTGATTTCCTATATATTGATAGAAGCAGTACGGGGTGACCGATTCCTGGGTCATATCGAGTGATTATGTGCCAACCCGAGGCTTTTAAAATCAGTGGTCCATCCCTAAAAATTTAACTTTTTTTTGTTTTGTTTCAACGACCCTTATTTCGAGCCTTGAAAGTCAAAAACTCTATACGCTAAAAACGTCTGGGTATTGGATGGGCTATTAACCTTGTTATTACCCATTGAAGTTGAGATACCGTATCTCCGAGGGCTCATTCATAATGATTTAGATGAGGAACAAAAGATCAAAGTACAAATCGCTGCCTCGATACTTTAGATGAAAAAACGACTATGAGTAATACAAAATATCATAGTTTACCATTGTAGAATCGAAAGGGCATACCAAAGAAAAGTTGTTCCCCGACAATTTAGAGAAGGAGACATGGTACTCAAGAAGATCTTTCATGCTCCTGCAAATCGACACCCATTAGGCAAATTCAAACCTAATTGGGAGGTGCCATTCGTGGTAACCCGAGTGCATGTAAGTAATTCCTACAAAATAAAAAATCAGAAGCGGTATGAACTTCATGACCCCATTAATGTAATGTATCTCAAAAAATACTATCCGTAACGGGTTTAAAAAAAAAAATAAAATAAAAGAAAATGAAAATAAAGGATGTGGTGAAAACCCGAAAGATGCATCAAGGCAAAAAAATTGAAAGAAAATCCTCCAAAAATGAGGCCCTAGTCCAAACTCAAGTACAAAATAAGTGCTTGCAAGCCACAATAATACTGCATAAGCAAACCTTGAGGATAAGACTCCCCCTAATCCTTTTAGGCTCCCAACAAGACCAACTTCGGGTAGATATGGGAAGGCAACATGAATTGGAGACCCAAGACTTCAATAAATCTTGAGAAGAATGTCGAGACCTCTTTAAGAAGGAAGCCCAACAATAACCCAAAGAATTGTTCATGCTTCTGCGAAACACATGATATGAGTTCCAAAGACCAAAGGAAACTTCAGGTTTCGTGGGTCCCCACGATCTCACAAGGAAATCCATTTCATCTTTAAATAAATGAATAAAAAGGAAATAAAGAAAATCTCCACCAAAGGGGCTACAAGTGCATCCTTCTTTGAAAATACCTTTCAAAAGGACTTTTAAAAAATTCCCTTTCTAAACCAGGAAAGGATTTCCTCCATCACTACGAGAGGTTAAAATTATTAGTCGATCTGGCCTCGCTCTTGAAGCCAACTTCCTATGCCTGTTATGAAGACTTGAAACTAGCCAGGCACACTTCATGATTGTATGAGTATAATTGCCAACTGCCACATATCGGAGATGGGTAGACCTCGCCAATGACGACATTGGCTAGATTGAGAGCATTCTCTCTTGGCTAGATCCCATGAGGCCAAAAGAGGCTAACCCACCACCATATGTGTGCATGATGGTCCGATAACTGAAATTTTGGGACAAAGGCCCTACTTGGGGCTTGAGTTTGTCAAAATTCAGCCCGAAAGTTTGTGCAAATAAGTGTCCCTCAAATCTCGATGAATCAATTGCACACATAATATTTCGCACATCATTCTTAGATAAAAGAGCGAAAATCAAAGCCTACCATAAATTCAAAAAAAGGAAAGCGAGTGAGAGCAGATAAGATAAACAAGAAGAGAGAGAGCAATATATATACTTGCCTCGGACCCCCTGCCATCTAAGTAAATGCTTGAGACTGTGACTAACTACGAGTAGAAGATGGTGTCGGCACCCACACATAAGGATTCGCTTCTGCTAGAGAAGCGATACCACCTGTAGCTAGTAGAAGTCCTGACAACTTGTCATATTTTTCTATAAGACCTTTCACATCCTCCAGAAGCGCATGACATTGATCTTTGGCTGTGTTCTGTTAAACAAAAAACACAAAAGGAAAGAGGTCACAACCAAAAAAAAAAAAGATAAAAAAGAGACAAAAAAGGGCAAACCGCCAAATAATATAAAGACAAAAGTGAAGCATACCCTCTCCAATCGGTAGCGATCTAGAGTCGCATCCTTATTGGCCAAACGTATCTTAAAATCTCCAATGAGGAAGGGAGATGGTCCAAGAAGGGTAGGAACAACAACAGAAGAAGATGATACCAATCACGCTCTCTCCAGCTTGGCCCGAACTTGTCCAAGTCCGCCATCAGAGTGTCGTGCTCAATCTTGGCCCTCTCCAGTTCATCCCTCATATAATCACACTCCTCCATCGCCATGTCCCTTGCCTCTCTCATCCCCTCAAAGTCCTGGCAAAGACTCTCGAGATCCTCGGTGATCAAATCTCTCTCTTTTGCCACCAAATCATACTCGGCACGACGAGAAACGACTTCCTCACCATAAGTCTGACCCTCACCAAGACATGCAGTCCTCAGTTGTTGCATCTTCTCCTCACCATGATCTATTAGGGTGACTTTGTCCCTCAAAACAACCATGAATCTCTCCTCATACAAAGGCAAGGAAATACCCTCCTCCTCCTCCTCACCAATAACTCGAGTATCCATCCATGGAGTCATCTCTCTCGTATAGGCACCCTCATCAGCAGTGCTAACCGTCACAGGGGTCCAGGGCAGGGTAATCTCAAAGAATGACTGAGGCAAGCCAAATTGACGACAAACTCGACCAGGAAAATATGGCATCACCAGGAACGTGCAAATCAGATGAGTGGTCATCCTGAAGGTCTGGGAGGAAGTCGCTTAAGCACCCGAGACAGGGTCAACTCTCATAAGAGTCCAACCAATATGGAAAATAAAAGGATATAAGTCACCTCAATAGCAGACTCTTATTAAAAAACAAGAAGAGAGAGAGACTCGTGACTCACCTCTCCTGTGGCATGGGTGTCCAAGAATAGTGAGTAATATAACCTCAAAAAGACCTCCTTAGTCTCCTAGACTTCATATGACCAGCGACGAATAGTCGGAAATGGCGGTGCTAGTTGGCCAGGAAGAGGGCGAGGAATAGTGATATGCTCCCATGCCCAAACCTAGAGAAGAATCAAATAAGCCCCCAAATAGGGGGCTCCCATGGTAGCACTACAAAGGTGATGATGTAACCAACCCACAATCGCCAGACCCTAGGCTACTCGCTCCAAATAATCTAGTTGTCGTGTCCCCCAAACCACTGAGAGATGAGCTTGATCCTTTGTCCGATCGGGAAACAAAATTCCCCGAACAGATACGCAAGGAAAAGCCTGCAAAGAACGTTTCTCACCGTTCGAAAGTTACTCATGTTCAATGGTCAAATCCACTTCTTGTCGAATTCCTCCAGCTCATCCTTGATCATTACCTGCTCATAAGAATCTCGAATCCTCTACCTCTCTTCCTCTCGCCTCTCCTCATTAGGAAGTGGCACTGGAGGAGATTTTGTATCCTCATCCGAAAATGCACTCCCATCCACATCTACATCTCCAAGCTCAAGAGCGCCACGCTCAATCCCCTCTGGATCCCCCGACGACAGGCACCCGACTCTCTTGACTCCGTCCTAGCCCGAATAGCTGCTCTAGTCACACGACTCACCCTGAACAAATAAGCTCACTCCTGGATCCCTCGAACCTTTGCCCTCCACCTTAGGGGCCTTCCCTCTATGGGGTGGTCTGCTAGCTGTGGAAATCGAAATATGAGTAGCTCGACCACCTGTCTTCTTTTCCACAAGATAGGGGACACATGTGACTTCCCACCTCAGCTTTCCAAGATGGATTTCTGACTCATGCTTACCCTAGATCTTCTCATAAGGAATACCAAGCAACTCCTTACATGCAGAGGCATAACTAGTGGGTGCCTCGGGGGAAATACTTAAGAAAAGTTCACCCTCACTCCAACTCAAAAAATCCTGGTGGCGTCCTCGAGGGTAGGGGCACGATCAAAGGTAAAAGGCTTGATCCTACAGACATCCCACAAACCTATCCTGGCGAGAACTTGTCTCTGCCCAGGAGTCAATAACTCTGCCCACTTACGGATGACAAATAAGTGGGGTCTACAGCCCACGTATAACCCTTGCAAAAGAAGTGACAAAAGTAAGAAAAAGAAGGGGAGGAGCCATTAAACATTAGAGCATCATGACAAAATTAACAACAAAATATCCCACAACAAGGGCAGGAACAAAAGCAAAACACCCCATAACAAGGACAAGAACAAAAGCAAAACATCCCATAATGGGGGCAAGAGCAACAACAATCCTTGCAAAAAAATTAAAAAATAAAAAATAAAAAATAAAAATAAAAAATAAAAAATAAAAAATAAAAAATAAAAAATAAAAAATAAAAATAAATAAATAAATAAATAAATAAATAAATAAATAAATAGGAGACCCTACTCGTGTTGCTCAGGCGACGCAGCCTGTGCGGCCCAAAAAAAAAACTTTAAAATTTTAAAACAGGGAGGCCTCTAGAGTTCTAGAGGTTCAATCAAAACCGAATATAAAAATTTGGATATCTCAAAATACCGATCTTATTCATCCATTGAAAATTGGTTTATTACATGCACTCACGCAATCAAATCTGGCCTTGAGACCGAAATTTCTACTGTTCTAACAAACTTCAAAGGAAATAAAACTACTGAAAAAGAACGGTGAACATGAGATCAACTTATTCAAACCAAAAAAAAAAGATACTACGACTACTCAGTCTTTGACTTGGGATCAACATCCTGCTCCTTGAGGTCCGCCACAATGGCCAACCATCGAGCCAATTCAACTTCAGCTTCTTTCAAGCTGATGTCGGACACAACATCATTGGATTTGACTCGCTTATTTGAAGAAGATGCATCGTCATCTAATGAAGGCACAAATTTTTGAGTAGGGGCAAAAGATTCACCACGAAGTCTCGGAGCCCTAGGGCATAGTGGAAGAGGACATGCACGTTCCTACCAGGAATCATAGTTGGAAGTGGTATTGGGTTTGTCTTGGTTGATCGGCCCTTCGTCAGAAGAAGGTTTCTTCTCTTTCCACGATAATCCTGCTTTAACTAGAAGGTTGGAAGAGTGTTGTTGAAGTGGAAAGAGAGGGTGATGATCAATTGCCTCTCTAGGAGCCCTTTGAGGGAAATAGCCCTCTGTGAAGTACTGGCTTGCCAAGAGGAGACACGAATACCTCATAGGCAGTAGAAACAGGGGCACATTCTCCACACCCCCGATTACCCAATCAAACGACAACTCATCGTCAAATATTCTGTGATAATGATTGATATCGCGAGGCTAGGTGGTATCACTGATATATACCAGAGCAGCAGATACAACTATCATGGATCAAGGAAGACGGACAACTGTGATGTACTCATAGGCCCAAATATGTGGAAAGCAGGAGCTAAAACACCCCAAAATGTCAGGAACTAAAATTCAGGACTTCGGAATCATCCGAGGCAAGATGACCCAGGCGACACTACTAGTGTCGCCTAGACCGTCCTTGGCGTCACTACTAGTGTCGCTTGACTGAATTTTAGAAGCAAAAACAAAGTAAAAGATTGAGTTCGGGAACACAACTGCAAGATCAGGACACTGTACTTGATAAATCAGTCGCCTTGGGTAACTTGATTGTGATGACCCCGGTATATGCCCGCTAACACGATGGAAATAATGGTGTAACCTGCTTTTTCTTAGAATGCATGGGCTACATGGATGAGAGAACTACGAACGATCTTCCGACCACTCGGTAATAGGACCTACCCCAAAAGCACAAAGAGAAAGATGCAGATTTTTTCGACGGCACGACATCACTCTCGATTAAGGACCAATGATTCCATGTCAACCCAACCACCATGAGAAGAGTTGGTAGCCCTCAACAATCATGCACCTAAGAAGGAATGATCGTCTATCATCGTAATACCAGACATATTCAAGCCAGATATCCTAGTAGCCTCCTCCAAAGTACGAGTCGTCTCAACTATAGGGAGGAAGAAGGTATTGATCTGAAAGTTGAATCTCTCGGCAAGGGCCTCAAGGAGGGGAAAATTCACATAGCAAAATGCCATTATCACGATACCCACAATTGAAATTGAGGCCAGAAAGGCCATAAGCTCAGGCCATTGCTGAGCAGAGAGGAACCAAACCCTGAACCAATGGATGATAATAGGATAACCCTAAACTTGCTGACGAGCATCACTCGTTCTTAGGATTTGCAAAATATGGAAAGGTA
The DNA here is from genome assembly GCF_054954075.1 of Amborella trichopoda. Lineage (NCBI taxonomy): Eukaryota > Viridiplantae > Streptophyta > Magnoliopsida > Amborellales > Amborellaceae > Amborella > Amborella trichopoda. Next base: position 8,428,523 of record NC_142339.1, read on the forward strand.
GACCCTCAAGAAAATGTTTAACCTTAGATAAAGGAGGGATACCCTCTCCCTCTCTCCTATCATCAGCTTGATCTGCACTCTTTCCCTTACCCTTAGAAAGGTTAGTATTCTTCTTAGGAGCCATGAAAAACCAGGTAGAAGAATAAGAAGGAAGAAGATGATGATGAAAAGAAGAAGGGAGAAAATGAAGATGGAGGATATGAGAAATCCTATCCAAAAAACCAACTTGTAGGTTCGAAATTCAAGATCCAGGAGGATTAGGCAACCCCAATACCTTCCAAAATAAAAAATTGGAGATTCGATGGTCGGTGGCTTGAGAGACACAGGGTGTGTTGCCTAGATTCGTACGCCCGGTTTAGATGACACAAGACGTGTCGTCCAAATTTGTTTGGACAAAAATTCCCTTGCTCGAGTTCCAGGGTATTCCAAGATCCAAAATCATCTATCTTCATATATTTTATTTATGAAATTAACTGTTTTCAAATGATTATGAAATAAATTAGTCTCAGACAGCCCATCAGATGCTCCTTGGTGGCACGAGCCTAAAGTGCCAGCCAATTTCAAAAGAAACACCTTTCATTTCCAAAAAAGAAAAAGGTAAAAAATAAAGAAATTTGCTCCTTGGTGGCATGCGTCTAAATTGCCAACCACATTTTAGTTCAAAATGTCTAACCCCATATGACATAAAAGGTCGGGTGTATCCGTCTAATCCCGTATGATGTTAAAGGTTGGGTGTATTTAAAAAACGTCTAAGCCCTTATGACGTAAAAGGTCTTGTGTATACATCTAAGCCCTTATGACTTTAAAATTTGAGTGTATTGAGAAAATGTCTAGCCCCGTATGACATAAAAAGTCGGGTGTATCCGTCTAGCCCCGTATGATGTAAAGGGTCGGTGTATCCGTCTATCGTTATATGATGTTAAACTGCTTAGAGGGCTCTATGGTTGCAAGAGTTAAAACTGCTAAGCAAAATATCTACCTCTTTTCAAAAAATTTCTATATGTTTGTGTTTTAAAAAACTTTAATTTCTTTGTTCAAATCATGATTTGTCCAAGTTATAAGTTCTATTTCAAATCTCTCCCTATTTTTAAAATTTATAAAATATCTTTTAAAACGAAGGACCTTGGACACCCGTATATGATGGTTACCACGTTACCGCCTCATCTCTCTCTTCAGAATTGATCAAGCAAACATTATCTAAAACAAGTAAAACCTATAGACGACCTTATGAAACCCTAAAGATATCAAAGGAAATATCAAGTTCAAGAATTTAAAAGTGAAAACCTCCAAAGTTTAGTGACATGGCCAGAAAATCCAACTCGAGTCCAAGCTTGTGTAAATCACCGGAACATCTCACACCGAAAACCCTAGGGTGAAAATACCCTCGATGGGTGAGCGAGGACAACATTGTCTGGGAGGGAAAATTGGCGTTCCCTATGATCATGTGACTTCAGATAAATTAAAATGTCAGTAGTGACTACTTTTTTGATACCCACCTGTCCCTCGAAGCATAGGGCGAGCCAAAAAGGGGCAATTGTAGACAGTCCATTTTGAAATCTGGTAAATTCATTGGATTTCTAAACTATAGACATCCTTAGGATTACACTATCCCAGTAATCCCCCGGGCCAAAGACCATCATAGTTCATGATTCCTATCCTGTGATCCAGAATCTTGTAGAACCACTATTTTAGTAATAAATCATGTAAAAATAGCAAAATAGCTTATTTTTACTTGATTTTTGGTAGACAATATCACAAAAATACGTGACTCACCTCAAAGTAAAAAACTGCGAATTTTGGTCAGATTTAGGCTCCCTTTGACCCCCAAATTAGAAATTTGGCTTGTAAATCTGCTTAAAATTGATATATATCCATTTTGGCACGATTTGAGCCTTTATATAAGCACATTTTGTGACACATTTAATGTTGGACTTTATGCACCGGTAGGCTAAGAAATCTGACAGATAGAGAGAGCCCAAGAAGAAAATCGTGAGAAAACCTAGATCTAGAGAAGCAACCTTAATCCTAGCCCCCTCTCCTCTGAAACCAATTTCTAGCTTAGATTAGTAAAACTCTAGTTCAACCAAGCCAAGGTTTGGTCAAGTTTGAAGAGAGAACAACATAGGACACACGTACACGACTGTGGTTCTGATACGGTCGAGGTTTCGAAGCCTTGGGTGCCTCAGGCCATCTGGCATGGCTAGGTATTTTCCTCATCATCTGTTTTTCTCTTAGTTTTCATTTACTTTGTTAGATTTATTATTTTATTCTTTTTGTTATTCAATCTTTCGTGCGTTTTGGATCGATGCTGGCTTTACCACTGATATGAGAGCGGATCTATTCATTTTTTAATAGATCTAACCTCATATCAAAATTTGATTTTCCCCAGTCTTTATCACTTTTAAAATCAATTTGTGCTAGGGATCTGAGGGATTTTCCTGTAAACAATAAGATGCAAGGTTTCCTTTTAGAGAGAAGAAAGTTTCATATGGAGAGAAATATTGATGGTGCCTCTTGAAGACTCTTGAAGATTGAGAGGTTGGTTTATTGTTGAGAAGCAATTCCTATAGAGATGTTGGGTTGTTTTCCTTTCTAGTTAGAGAGAAACTCAGTTTCTCATTGCTCTCACGTCATTGGATGTTGTCGGTAATAGTTGTCAGAAGTAAAGAGTAGGAAGGGAGAGTGGTTTAAAAGGGTCTGCTTGATTGTGTTTTTGTCGAGGTTTGTTCCAAAATATTTGATGTAACTTTTATTGGTATAGTGGATTTCAGTTTGCCGTACCCGTAGATGTAACCCTTCTAGGGTGAACCACGTAAATATTTGTGTTCTTGTGTATGTATTTCATGTGTTATTTATCGTACTTTATTTGTCAAAAATCAACCCATCGAGTTTAGATCTTCCACACACAACACACCTTATTTGACAATTAAAGACTTCAACCTTACATAAAATATTTCCAATATACATAAATAGATTACAGACTGCATTGTAATAAGCTTCTACTGTTTAAGCTAAACCAATACTACCCGACTTCACTTTCCTTCCACCAAGATATTAATTTCATACTATTCCAATAACACAATCCTATTTCTATGTCTATTTAAAACTGAGAAAATTCACTCGAATCAGAAAAAAATAAATAAATAAATAAAAAATAAAAATAAAAATAAAAATAAAAATAAAAAAGGTAACATGCCGCCTCATGCTTCATATTAACAAAAAAGAAACCTCATAACTCATACTCTTCCATCTCTTCTTTTTCATTTAGGGCAAGTAGATGGGGGAAGCTCAATGTGTGGGTAGGTGAGACCACCACAAAGCAACGATTGGACCATGGATTTGTATGCGGCTTCAGTGAGATGGATTCCATCCCAGCTCACATGTGAGGATGGGTCATTGCACACTGGCACCCCTAAGTGGCCGCACCAATTTATGAAGTTGAAGTTGTAGTGGCCACCACGTCCACAGCAGGCAGAGAGAGGTGTCTCATTTGTGAACCCTGCATCATGAAATCAACTCTTAATAAGGGTTCAAAACTTAGAACTATAGTCATGATTTGAGGTAGAAATGAGGATGGAAGGTAGGAGTTTGGAGACCAAGGTTCCAGTGTTTGTGTGGTCATCAAAAGAAAAGTAATCAAAGGAAAAGTTTTAGGGTCGAAAATCGAGGGGATGCAGCTTTAGCGTTCCAAATCTAATGATGACCTGAAAATTTGTTTGTGCCCTTAATTATGAAATTTAAAAGGAAATAAATGGCCAATTTGATAATGGAAAGTCCTAACAAACTGAAGTACTAGTTTTGGGATATAAGATCCTTCTATTTCTTTGTATCTATACATTTCAACGTCGACATGATCATTTCAGGATGCTCAGGCTTTAGAACACCCTTTTTCCATGAATTTTTTGTGTGTGTATATATATATATATATATAGAAGACACTACGCAATATCTATGGGCGAAAATGAATAGTGATATCGCCCATAGGCTCATCACCGTCCGAAAAAATCGGGCTGCGTGTATTTTTTGATCGCCAAAGGCCTAGCATATCCATTGCGGTACATACTAGATCCGTGATGGTCAAAAAATTGTGGAATCAATCCGTTCAATAAACCACCATGGACATAGCAAGCTCGTGGCGGTCGCGAAGCACTGTAGAATTTCGCTTATAGGCTTTTCTAAGGTTTTTCAGCATTTCACCTATAGGTATTTTTAAGATTTTTCATATATATATATCTATATATATTTATATGTGTGTGTGTGTGTGTGGGGGGGAAAGTATACAATGAGACCATTTATTTTTGGTATAAGGTGGTTACAATTAATCTAGATTATTGGATGTGAAATTCGATGGCTGCAGTTATTTCATTGATCAAACTCAAAGTTCAAAAGAAATTTTCTCGAACTTTGCAACAATCCCAAGCTATCAGATTTCATATCAGATGGTTATAAACAATTGTGACCTCCTTGTATTAAAAATAAATGGTCTCATTGTATACAATATATATATATATATATATATATATATATATATGGGAGTGAAGATGAAACCAAAAAATCATCTATTAGTTTTCCATTTGTTGTCTTTTCTTTTGGCGACGAGTTACATGGAAAAACTACAAATTATGATCTTATAAAAATTATACTACGAAATTTCAAGAAAGCTATATGATAATTGGAAAGAAAGTTGAGGAGGTGTTGGGATGTGATTGAGTACCATGGGATTCTGGTTTCTTGAAGATGCGCATGGCAGCATTGTAGTAATCAGCATACATAATTCTTGCATGGGGAAACCTCTGTCTCATAACTTTGATTGATTCTTGGAGCTTTGAGTTGTGGTCGATGGAAAAGTCATTCAAATATGTAAGACATCCAGTTTGTGGATCATACTGTTGTCTATCAAATTTCTTGAAAAGTGTCAGATAAATCGGTAAACACCCGATCGGCAAGTTTCCTGGTACTACTACATTTTTCGCACCCTTGCGGATCAGTACCTGCATCAACCGTTAACAATGACTAACTAAGGGACCCCCATTTTAACATTTTTATTTTTCATAAAAAAAACTTGAAGGCATTGTCCTATGAAAAAACTAAAAAGAACAAATCAAAATTCGAGTTGACCCGAGGTACAATTTTAAAAACAATTAAAACAAAAGTGGGTTGACCAACTTTCTTTATAATTTCTCGTAGAACATTTCGTATTGTCGGTATGTAAATCACTATTGTTTCTATACTAATTTATTGAGGAATAATATATGGAGCTATATCTGTGGTACTCACCTCTACTGCATGCATGGTGGACTTAAGGACATGTGGTACAAGAGACTTGAGCTCATCCATGCGTTTGGCCGCAATGAAAGCATAGTTGTAATCGTTACCACCAATCTCCCCTACCAAAAATAATGATTTCTTCATATACTTCTTGCACTCTACCATAGCAAACATGAGAAAGAAAATGTGAGAGAAAGATTAGTAAGGGAAGTCATTTGCAAAATATGAGAGAGATTAGTAAGTAAAGATAAAGGAAGTCATTATAAATGGTGGAGTTACCGAACAAAATATATACAAGGTTGAGAAACAACTTATCATAGTAAATTCTTAATTTATAATCTACTACAACTTATCATGTTATATTCTTAATTTATAATCTACTACGACATAATATCTACTGGTATAGAAATAAAAGTAGGTACTTCCATTTTTGAGTTAAAGAACATGATTTATACCAAGCTGCCAAATAAATAAAAATAAGCAAACTACAACGGGGGCAGAAGTTAATATATTGTTATCGATGGGCAAACCATTTTTCCTTTTTTTGCCTTTTTTTCTTTTTTTTTTGTAATTATTCATTGGGAATGTTATCTATAAGAATCATTTTTCTTTTTTTCATTCTTTTTTAATTATTACTTGGGGATGTACTGTTTTAAAAATTGTTATTGGTTTTAACTCAGACTAATAGCTGAGATTCAGGTGACGTTACCACCACGACCTCAACCCCATTCCTGAAGAGGGTAAATCAGTGTCGAATGTACGAATTAGTTTCATAAACTCGGAAATATAATAGATTTAAGGATCATGAAAACATACTTTAGACAACTAGAAAAGACAACCATCCTTATGTATTTGAGAACAGTGACAATTTAAAAGCCATACTATGAAATCGTTGTCATATACATCATGTAGTTTTAAAACTCAAAAGGTCATATGGTCTAATTAATTGAAAAAAAGACTATGATGATGATGGTGATAGTGATAGTGATGATGATGATGATATATATATATATATATATATATATATATATATATATATATATATATATATATATATATATATATATATATATATATATATATATATATATATATATATATATATATATATATATATGAAAAATACTAATATTAGCCCACTAGTTCATATGAATATATGAGTTCATATGTGCCCAATGGCCTAGATTGAATTTGGGCTGATTTGATGGTCACGACCTCATTTTATATTTTAATTTTAATTTTTTTCTACAAATCCAAAAACTTAAAATTTTAGGTGTATGTTCTTAAAAAATAGGATAATCTAATAAAAATATCAAAAAAATAATTTACAAGAAACAAATTGATCAAAATACCCCTGAAACATTTCAAGGGTAGTTTGATCAATTTATTTATCGTGAATCATTTTTTAAATATTTTTATTAGGTGCACCTTGATGAGAAGAATGAACTTCTAAAATTTCAAGTTATTTGGATTTATATAAAAAAAAAGTAAAATTCAAACACGAAATAAGGTCGTGACCTTCAGATCGGCCCAAATTCAATCTGGGCCGTTGGGCTCATATGTTCATATGAGTTAGTGGGATAATCTCAACATTTATATATATATATATATATATATATATATATATATATATATATATATAGAGTGTGTGAGTGACATCCTGTTTAAATTATAGTGTGTGAGTGACATCCTGTTTAAATTACATTATAATATAAAGAAACTTACATTTATATCCCATCTAAAAATTATAATTATAAAAAGCTCCCTAATGAATTTTTTATTTTAATTTTACCCCTGACTTCACAAATGACTTTGGATTTTTAATATCTATATTCATATGATTTTTAACGACATATTTGGGAAATACAACAAAATCACTTCGGATATTGAAAATCTAGAGTCACCTTGACTTTGGACTTTTATACTTGAACTTGCATTGTAATTGAGATTTCCACTCAACTTAAGATATTCAAAATCCAAAATCAAGAGTGACTTTAAATTTTCAATATATAAAATCACTTTAAAACAAAAATAAGAAAAGAAAAAAATTAGCGACATTCGATTTTAATTCTCAGGGATATAGTAAAATTAGAAAAAGAAGAAAAACAATTGTCAAAGGGATATGCACCTAATATACAAAAGTTTGGGGCAATATTCGTAATTTTAAATTTTAAGATATAGGAGCAAATTTCTTTTTATACAACAAAATTGCTATTCTAAAATAACCATGTTCATGCCATTTGTATTCCGAAATATTGTACTCGTATTTTACTCATTCCAACAATTAATGGTGAAAAGGAAATAATTTAATGTGCATCTAGGAAACCGTTACTTTAAGTCGCTCTATATTTGCTGGACATTAAAATTAGGCCTTTAACAACTCAAAATCAATTTTTTTAACAAAATTATTCATCTAATTTAAGGCCATATAAAAAAATTGGAATAAAAGAATGAGGCCCACAGATCTAATTATCCTATCAAATGGACAGTATATATGTTCATTAGATCTAAAAAAGAAGTTTGGATAGATTGTTTTCAAAACGAATTAGGTCTTTGTTAAAAAAATAGATACAAACAAGTGCTCCTCACATGGCTTTTGGAGGCATGTTTTATTCACTATAAGAATGTTAAATGAAATCACTACACTATAGATACTTATATATATATATATATATAGACTGTTGCATGAAATTACTACCCTCTTTTTCTCTCTCTGTTGCCAAAAGACCTACCTAGGAGTTTTCCATTCTCAGATTTTGAGCACCATCCATTCATTAGTAGATAATTATTTTCATGAGATAATATTGATTTTGAGTCCTTAACCAATCAATTAAGGTGCACCTCAAACTTTGTCGTGAGATGCAATTTTGGTATCTCTTGAGACAGCGTGAGAGTTTATTTTTATCTTTAATTATAAAAATTAAACATCTAAAAGTAGTTCAAATTATGCATATCTTTAATTGCATGATCCATTTATTCCCATTGAGCAAAATCATCTTACTCCGACTATTGGGATCCATCTTTTGGTCGACATACGGCTTAGAAACGGTCAAATTAGCAATCTACCATCATTCTCATTGGCAGAGTACCTCACCTTCACCAATGGTGTACCTCAATCTTCACCAAGGGTATTCATTCACCTCAAAGCCCTATACTTTCTAGGATCTCCCTCTTTACAAAGGGTTCTTCTTCAGTTTTCTTGTGTGTCTCTCTCCAAATTGCTTACAGTAAGGCCATAATGTATAGGACGTGGTTAGCATGTAGCCAAACCTGCACATATACAAATACGGGCCTGGCAATAAATATATTTTTTGAATATAATTTGATCTTAATTTTTAGAGAATATATAATCTTTAATATGGGGATCATGAATCTAAAAAGTTAAATAAAATTCGACCGTTAGTTAAAATAAAAAATAATAATTATATTAAAAAAATATTTGAATCGTTAATTACAATTATTTTTAAATGGATCACCTATTTGCAGCTATCCTCAAAATGAATGCTTTATACCTTTAGACCGCATATCGTACAATGCGGACCAGCCAGCATGAAACAATTGATCTAATGTATATTTACACGGGTTGATCATAGTTAAAATTTTTATTCATGCCCCTTCCTTTTCAAGAAATGCCATTACTGACACCTCACATTTGCCTAAATTTTCCGTATCTAACCTCCATCAGAATGGATGGTCCCAATTCAGCTTCAGAGGGGATTTTGAGGATCTCTAGGTCATCCCAATCTCCTAACTAACTGGGTGCTTTGCCACCTTAAAAGGACCAAATGTATAATTTGGTTTGATCGCAGGACCACCAAAATGCACCCCAAAATCAACACCTCCAGTTAACGAAGGATCAAGAGGTCTCATCCGGATATATTTTGTGTGAATATGAGAGAGAGAGGGATGTTCTCTTAAATAAATAAATAAATAAACCAAGAAGAAGAGAGAGAGAGAGAGAGCACCAATCAGAGCAAGATCAAGAAGAAAATAACCTAAAGGGTCACAAAGAGAGGGCAGGAGTTGTTCAAACCAGTTGAGCTGCACTCCAAGGGAGAAGTCTTGATTGGTCACAAAATTAAGAATACCCATCCTGTCAAGATAGGATTTTTGGAGTGCAGTGGCTCCTGCAACCGCAAAGTTAACACCCTTTCTGAAGTCCTTCTTCCTGTGTGTCTTAGAGAGATAAGGAGGCAAAAGTGGTAGCCCCAAAGCCTCAGCTGAAACAAAAAATCAAAAAAATGGAAGATAAAAGAGTGTCAAAATCCATTAAAACAAAAGAGGGGAGATGCATTGTTTGTTGAAAAGCAAACAATAGAGAGGAGAGAGAGAGAGCACCAAAGAAGTCGACAATAAGACGGCCATTGGAGCACCGACCAGTCGCTTCCTTAAAAGTTGTCTCCCCATAAGGAAGGTCGGTTATTTTTCCGGGAAACATATTTGCTCCAGAGAGAAGGAGGTTTCCCGTATCAGCAAGTGAATCACCAAAACTGAAGAGAGCAGCATAGTTATTTTTATGTGCTGCCACTGCCTCTGAGAGATAAAGGTTGAATAAGAGAGAGAAAATCAGGAAGAAAGAGAAGTTCATGGAAGCAGGAGAAGAAACCACTGGAGTCCAGAGAAATGAGGATAGAAAAACAAGAGCCTTATGTGAGAGGGAGGCTGGTGAGCTGCAATGAGGCAGCATCAACCATCTTATTTATAGGTGCACTATTTTCTCTCTATTTTATGAGGACGATAAGTACTTGTCTATATATACTGTGTGAATAGAATAGATGAAGACGTGTTGAATGTTTTCCTGCTTTTCTTCATGTACGACCTCCATTTTTGAACTGTACAACTGCTCCACGCTTTTTTCAGTTTGTATACATTCCTTTTTATTTTTTTACACTGCTCCACGCGTTTTTCAGTTTGTATACATTCCTTTTTATTTTTTTACCGCAGATCTCAAATAATTTGTATACCTAAAGGCCGACTCCAAATAGTTGGAAAATAATTCTAATGATGACTTTTTATGGAATCCTACCCATATATATAGTTATATGTGACATTAAAAGCCAGCCGTAAGATCTTAGTAAATGGCTGAGATGGCTTGAGTGACAATGTTACAAGTTGGCTCTTGATCATATGGCTCAGAGTTTTTTATTGGAGAAATATCTCCGTAACTCCATTTTTAAGTTATATATCTCAAAAAACTCAAGATTTTAAAATATATCTTGAGTTATAAAAATTCTAAATTTTATATCTTTTAACCCCCTAAGCTAAATTTATCTCCTTTAAACCTTTTTTTTTTTGCCCCAAACAAATATAAGAAACATATATATTTTCTAAAGACCATCATTTCTCTCTCTTCACATGATTTTTCCCTAATTCTCTCTCTACCTATTTTTCCACTCTCTCTCTCTCCCCAGTTAGAGAGACAAAGAGGGTGAACGTTAGAGAGATAAATTTGGGGGAATATATAGAAGGGGTTAAGAATGATCATATCTTTTTATATTTGTTAGGGCTAAAAAAATAGTTAAAAGTGGGTAAAGTTAATCAGGGGATTTGGAGATATATTTTAAATCTTTGGGTCTATTGAGATATGAAAACAAAATATAAAAGGTACGGAGATATTTTTCCTTTTTCATGTTTAGGCATGCAGAGTTCTAACATGGGCAGTAAACCATATTTTTGGTAATGAAAACTTACCAGAATACCCCTGAATATTGCAGGAAATTTTGGTCATTCATTTTTATGGGATATATTTGTTTTTTGTTTTTTCAGGTTCACCCTAAATTTATGTGGGACACCCAAAACTTCATTAAAAAATGTTTTGTAGAAAAAAATGAAAAATAAAATAGTGTTTAGTGTGACATTGTGGCATGAACAATCGTAACTGTTGATTTTGAATCGAACTACAAAAATGTGAGGTCGTATATAATTTATATGTTGTTGGAGCCATGTAAAAACATGTCCCTTTTTTATAATCTATAAGATATGATCTTGCACACACATCTTCATGGGCTAAAGATCTAAAATATAGAATTTGAAATAAACATAGTCCCAAGTTTAGTGGTCTTCATGGGCTAAGGGCTCAGGAGAATTAAGTAGCTTGAAATTTTCACGTCCTTCTCTGCATGTATGCTTCCCAGTATGCTATCAACCAAGCTTATCATGTTATAGACTAAAGAAAGATCAAAGGGATTGAAAATTGGGATAATATAGGAATTACAAAAGAAATTAAAGAAGAAAAACCAAAACAAGTGCAAATATTTGATTTGAGGTCTCTTCCCCCCTGATCTCCCTCCCATTCAATATTAGCACGCCTTATTCCTCTAGTATCTCATTGATTCATAACTTTCATAGCTTGACCGGACCGGTGGGACCGAGTTATGAATGCTAATGGGTAACTTGGCCGAAACGAGTCCAAAGAAAAAATCGCCTGTAAATTAATTACAAATATTAATTACAAACAACACTTTACTGGTTTTGGCTAGTCGGATCCATTGGTTATACCAATTATAGATTAAACAAAATTCACCATTGTTTTGTAATATATTTCATATTTTAAAAATATCATTTTTATTTTTTATTTTCTAAAAATTAGTCCATCTAATTCTACCTGTTGGGTTCTGATTGGACAAAACCCCTCGCTGATATATGGCTGATTTAATCCGTTATATTGGATTGAACTCTTTCACATGTTCTCTAAGTAATTCAATTTTTAATTAGAAAAATTATGTATAGAACCTATTTGGCCCCTTTTATTATGAAATGCTCCACAATATTTGGAAATTATGTGGAGATCACCCTTTGCTACAGGTTTATTTTATTTCCAAAATTGCCTCCCGATCCGACATTTCCCACCCCGGACAAGAGGGAAGTTCCCCAAATGTTCTAATTTTCTTTCATTTAGGATCTTTATGATGTCAGAAACACCTAATAACTTAATCTCTCAGTTTGTTTGATGATTGCAATTGCTGAGAACCCCAAAACTAGTATTGATGATTGCAATTGCTGAGAACCCCAAAACTAGTATTCCTAATATATCTGACGCTGATAATATCATGAATCCGTAGCTTCGTTTAAGTTTTAAACTGTTTGGTATTTATATTACCTATAGAACTTCAAAATCATGCCAGCCTTTTCTCCCCTAATGTTTCATCATTCTCTCCCTCTCCATTATCTCTCTCTTTAGCCATCCACTTTATCTCTCTGTCTCTATTGAGTATTTAAAGGCAATATATCATCACTCTTTCTCATATTCAGGGTTAAATGACTGATTAAGGTAGAGAGAGAGAGTACATGCTTAGAGAGATAGATAGAATAGTGAGAAAGAGAGACATAAAATAATGGGGAGAAAGGGGCGGTCACGCTTTTGAAGTCTTCAATGGAGAGAGAATCCCCATGATGAGTATCACATCTATAGTGCTTGTAGCAAACTAGATCTAGACAACCATTTGTTTTCTCCAAGGGCCCATTTGGCTCATTGGAGTCGGATATATAGGAGTCACTTTTTTTGGAAAAGCTAAACTAATCGTGGTCGGTTCGCTAGAATTGACATTTTCATTGGAATTGAGATTTCATGGGATTCCTGAATACGCATTTTAAATCTAAATTTTGGATATCTCAATTCAACCAAAATAGGTGGAATTGATATTTTATGGAAATGATCCATTTTCCTACTGAAGAACAAAAAAAATATTTAAGAGAAAATATATTAAAATTATACAGAGAGAAACGATATCAAATTTTAGAGAGAGAAAGTATAATAAATTTTTAGAGAGAGAAAATATACAATTTCTTTAGTAAGAGAAATTATCTCAAATTTTTAGAGAGAGAAACTATATCAAATTCAAAGTATTATGGACACCATATTAAAATTTTAGAGGAGAAATAATCTCAAATCTTAAATTTTAGAGAGAGAAAGTATTTTAAAATTTTAGAGAGAGAAAGTATTTTAAAATTTTAGAGAAAAAAACTACATCAAATTTTAGAGAGAGGAACTAGTTAAAATTTTTTAGAGAAATATCTCAAAATATTTAGAGAGAAATTATATCAAATTTTAGGTTTTAGAGAAAGAGATAGAGCGAGCATATTAAAATTTTCGAGATTAGAAAATATATTAAATTTTAGATAGGGAAACTACCAGAAATTTTTTAGACAGGTAAACTATCTCAAATTTTGAATTTTAGAGAGAGAAAATATCTAAAAACTTTAGAGAGAGAAACAATTTCAAATTTTAGATGGAGAAAGTACTTGAAATATTTAGAGAGCAAAACTATTTGAAAAACTTTAGATAGAAAAGCTATCTCACATTTTAAGTTTAGAGGAAGAAAGTATATTCAAATTCTAGAGAGAGAAACTACCTAAAAATTTTAGAGAGAAAATATATCAAAATTTAAATTTTAGAGAGAGAAAGCATCTTAAAATTTTGGAGAATGTAATTATATCAAATTTTAGATTAAAAAGTGCCTAAAATTTCTTAGAGAGAGAAATTATCTTAAAATTTTTAGAAAGAAATTATCTCAAATTTCAAGTTTTAGATAGAGAAAGTACCTTAGAATTTTAAAAAGAGAAACTATATCATATTTTAGAGAGAGAAACTACCTGAATTTGTTTAGAAAGAGAAACTTTCTGAAATTATTTAGAGAGAGAAACTATCTCAAATTTTAAGTTTTAGAGAGACAAAGTATCTCAAAATTTTAAAGAGAAACTAAATCAATTTTAGAAAGAGAAAGTATATAAAATTTTTAGAGAGAAACTATTTAAAATAAATTTCGATAGAGAAACTATTTCAAATTTTATGTTCCCGAAAGAGAGTGTATTAAAATTTTAGAGAAATTTTAGAGAGAAAAACTATCTCAAAAAAATTTAATGGGAGAGAGAATTTGTATTTCCAAAAAAAAGATATTCTTGGCAATCCAAACAGTGAAATTGCATTTTTTTTATTTCTACCATATACATTTTCAAAAATCTCAATTCTAGGATTGAAAAATCGAGGATCCAAACGGGCCCTACCGTTTTGAACAAGAAGTAAAATCCAAATGCTTCCTTTTATGGTTTAATAAGAAATAAGTTATTCCCAGCATCTTGACTTTTCAAATTTAAAAGGGAAAGTTGGAGACACTCATTTTGAATGGGACTGCATCAGTATTTACAACTTATGAAATTACAACTGGCGTTCATGAACTAAGTACAAAAAGATATTTGCTGGACAAATATTGATAGATATTCAAAAGGATACATGGGTAAAAGAAATTCAATACAAGATCCATAAAAAGGCCTAAATAATTCCAAGCAATTTTCTTTGTAATTATATTTCGTCTTTTTTTTTTTTTTTTTTCTTATAATCACGATTGACTTTGAAATTTTTCAAAGAAAAAACACTTAAAATTACACATAAAGCAATTCATGTCACAACTCACATTATAAATAATTTACTACAAAAAGGGCCAATCTTGATCCCAATGAATAGGACTTTTTATCTTCTTTCAAAACAGAATCATACTAAATCTCTTCTCCGAATGAAAACTCTCGACCAACTACACTTATTAATCATCAATAAGATAAACCGGTTTTTTTTTTTAAAAAAAAAAAGAAATTCTAAAATTAAAAAATCATCCTGAATCTCTATATAGGCCAATAAAGCTTCACAACTCGTCACTAACTACGAGTTGCATGTATAAGATTTGGCTTCTCAGTTAGATTTGATCTAGTTGGGCTAGGCTCTTGGCTCAGCTCCATATGGGGTCCATATATGAACCGCTCAACAGAGCGGTCGCAATCGATTTGTAAGCTGTTTCAGTAAGATGGATTCCGTCCCAGTTGACATACATTGATGGGTCTTTGCAAACTGTAACCCCCGAAGTGCCGCACGTCTTTACAAAATTATAGTTGTATTGGCCTCCAACTCCGCAACAGGCAGAGAGATATGTCTCCTTAGGAAACCCTGCAATCACAGCACATGGAAATGGGCACTTAATTGAGGTTTGAAATATTAAGTACATCCTGATTACCATGCCTTGATAACTGATGTTTTGCGATTATGGTTGGAGATTGAGATTCAAATTTAGCGATTATGGTTGGAGTTTGGATTCAGATTCTAGTGATTATGGTTGGAGTATGGATTCAGATTCAAGTTTATAGTCTTATGAGATAAGTTGAAGAGAAGTTTTGAGGTTCATAGTTATTAGAGCCTAAAGATGGCCTCACAACAACTTAGTTTTCCAAAAATAATTAATATATCCCTTAAAGAGAAAAAAAAAAAAGAAAAACATGCGACGAGACCATTTATCTTTTGTACAAGGTGATCACAATTAATCTTGAAATTAAGTGGCTACATTTTTCCATTGACCAAGCTCAAACTCAATAGAAATGTTTTTCGAACTTGGTGACACATCCAAGCTAATAGATTTCTAAATAATTGTGATCTTCTTGTATCAAAAGTAAATAATCTCATTGCATCCAATCCCATTGAAAAATTAAACATGTATATATGAAGTGGGAACTATAGATACATAAAAACCCTTAACATTATATCGGATTTCCCTATAATTATTTCTGTAACTGTACAAATTTTAAAAAACATGAGTCTAAGCTTAAGTTAAGCTAGAGATGATTATCAGAGATGAGTTGGAAGTACCAAAAAGTTCTGGATTTTTGAAGAATCGCATGGCAGAATTGTAGTAATCAGCATACATAATTCTTGCATGAGGAAACCTCTCTCTCATAACTTTGATTGCATCCTGGAGCTTCGAATTATGATGGCAGGCAAAGTCGTTCAAGTGTGTGAGGCATCCAGTCTGTGGATCATACTGTTGTTTATCAGATGTCTGAAAAGCTGTCAAGTAACTGGTAGAGCACCCAATTGGCAAGTTCCCGGGTACTACTAGAGTCTCAGCACCTTTAAGGATTAGCTCCTGCGTCAACCATTAATTAAAAGGTTAATTTTATCCTACTCAACAAAAATAAAAAAGGAAAGGGAAAAGGATACTTAAAAAACAGAAAAAACAAGAGAAAAAAAAAAGGAAGTTCTCTGGATCCATAGTACAGTACATGTCCATCATCAGTCATAAAGATGTAGGGGTTTCACGATCTAAAAAGTTTCAAAATATTTTTATTCACCTTGAAATTTCTGTCCATCAAATGAGAAAGCTTTTCTAATCACTGAAAAAACCGAAAATAGTCTTGAAACAATGCCTTGAAAAAAGCCCAAAACAGTCTTTAAACAATGCCTTCTTCACAATCACCCCTTCATGAAAGGAAGGGGCAAAGTTGATAAACAAAAACCTATGATGAATACTTTGTGAATCCATGATCAAAGAAATTAGAGCTGAAATAGATTTCAATCATTTTTTTGAGCACTAAATCGTTTCTTCTTAGAATGATCTATGAATCAAAGTAATAAGGGTTATACCTATCCCATGGTGACATGCTGAATTATTGAAAATTTAAAATCCTAAATTGGCATGTGGACATAGTTAACGATTCTCGATTTTTATCAAAAAGTACAACAAAACAAAGGGAAAAAAAAAGAAAAAAGGAGAGAACAAATAGATGAAAACAACACCAACAATTCAACTTAACAATAAAAAAAGAACATAAAACAAAAATTATAATTGGCATTAATTACTTAGTGAGATAGGCCAAAGGTTCAAACCCTAATTATCATTATTATTATTTTTCTATGGAACAGTATATAAAATGGTGCATGTCTTGATTTTACTTACGGTGACTGCATCCATAATGTAGTTAACTACATCGTCTACATAAGACTTGACGGCATCTATGCTTCGGCCTTGAAAGAATGCATAGTTGTAATCGTTGCCTCCAATTTCCCCAACCAAAAACATGGATTTCTTCATGTACTCCTTGCAGTCTACACATTCAAAAATATTTAAATACGAGAAAGAGAGGAAAAATATGAGAGAGAAAGAAGTGCATAATAGAATCAGGAAGAAGTGCAAAGAGAGAATCATATTATTAAAAAAACAAAAGAGAGAGAAAGATAAAGACCTGAGGGCTCACAAAGAGAAGGCAAGAGGTCGCGGAACCATTGGAGTTGCACACCAAAGGAGTTGTTGGTCGCCAAACCCGTAATATTTTTACTATAAAAAAAAGATTGTTTGAGTGCAGTTGCTCCTGCAACTGCAAAGTTCACACCCTTTTTGAAGTCCTGCTCACCCTCCTCCTTAGAGAGATATGGAGGCAAAAGTGGTAGCCCCAGTGCCTCAGCTGCATGTATAAATTACCCAAGAAAGAAAGATGAGAGAGGGATCTTCCATGTGAATTGTAGAGAGAGAAAAAGAAGAGAGAGGAGAGCGAAAGTACCGAAAAAGTCCACGATAAGGCGACCATCGGAGCACCGGCCAGTGGGCTTCTGAAAGAACGTCTCTCCATAGGGAAGATTGGCAATCGTTGAGAACTGGCTCGATCCCAAGCGAACCAGGTTCCCTGTATCGGCGAGTGAGTCGCCAAAGCTGAATAGAGCGACATACCGCCCCCTTTCATCTGATGCTGCTGCCTTCGATAAAAAAAGAAGGCCGAGGTAGAGAGAGAAAACCAAGAACAGGGAAGGCTTCATTGATAAGCAAAGAGAGGCCATCACAGTTTAGACAGAGAAAATCAACCAAGGAAGAGAGAATTACCGACTTTCAATATCCTATGTATAGATACAGAGAGAATCAATCTTCAAGGATTAGTAGGGAATTGATAGATTTTTTATTGATAATCCCATAACCAATCACAATTTTAAGGAACCCTACTTTAGGGATAGAGTGTACTCAATTGCATCCCGAATCACACAATTTTAAGGATAAACTATCTGACAGAAAATAGATAGAGAGAACTAAGGAGAGGATTCTAGATGGATGATACGTATTTTTCTTTTTTAATGAATATTTTTTTAAAGAAATAAATCTACTAACTCCAAATTACCTAATATCTATCTCTTCATTTCCAAAGAACTTTTTCTCAAGTAAATTATGTACTCCCAATTTGAGTACATTATCATGCCGGGAAGATGATTTGAGTTTTAATGCTTATGGTCGTGATGATTTGAGTTTTTGTGCTTATAGTCATCTTCATATGCATGAGTGGTTTCCTTTAAATGGTCTGATATATTTGTCTTGTATTGCATATCTATATTTATATCCATAGTACGTTATTACATCAGGAAGATGATTTGGGTTTAAAATGGTCTGATATATTTGTCTTGTTGTGTTAAATATCCATATTTATATCTATACTACATTATTATGCGGCGATGATGACTTTACATTATTTGAGTTCCCATAATAATTGGAAAAGAAATATGCCGGAAGATGATTTGAATTCCCATAATAATAGGGAAATAAGTTCGGAAAAGAAATATGCCATGAAGATGAGCTCCCATAATAATAGGAAAACAAATGTATTTTAGAAGTTCGTAAGAGATGAAGGCTAGATTCATGGCAAATTTAAGCGAGTAGCAGCATACAAGAAGATCTAACCTCTTCCTCATACTAACTTTAGTTTGGATATGATTTGCTTAAAAATTGTAGGCATTTTTTATTTTTTAACCATTAAAAAATAGCATTTTTTTTTGTCATTATTCATTTTTTATCTATATCCATGTAATTATCTCCGATTTGTTAGACTTTATTTTCGGATATTTATTCTATACAGGAGCTTCTAGGTCTGATTCTTTGGAGAAGTTTATTTTTCTGTTTTTATTCTACAAGCTATATAAATTTGAAATTTGGTATGTGCCATCATCTCAACAGGGGTCACTTAAAAATATATATATATAACTATTATTTTCATAGTTTTAGGGGTATTTTGGTCATTTTATTTTATTGAGATTATATATATATATATATATATATATATATATATATATATATATATATATATGGGTGTGGTTTCAATAAGGTTGCGACCTTAAACAATCAATTTAAGGCCTACCTCTAAATTTTATTATAGCATATAATTTTGATGTAAAAATATTCTTAAGATTATCTCAAAACCTATTTTCATATCTAATTAAATAAAATCAAGTAGATCTATAAACATATGAAAATCTTGAAAATGGACGGTTTAGATAATGTGTTGTAAGATGCATCATTTCTAGGACTCAAAATCCTTTCTTCTTTCATAGTCCTATATCTTGACGTCGAGATAATCAATTAAAACAACATTTTCCAATGGATTTTTTTAATATTAAAACAATATTTTCCAATGAATTTTGAGCTGCATCCTTAAGGTTGCAACCTTATATAAACTTTTCCCTATATATATATATATATATATATATATATATATATATATATATATATATATATATATATTTGGAGCTGCAGTTTCAGAGAGGAGTGGTCGCCTAGAATTTGGTGTCAAAATGTTTTGTAAACAATAACTAAAACTATAATTTCATTTTTGATCTATCTATGAAATTATCTCTAATTTATTAGACTTTATTTTCATATATTGTTCTATCCAATGAGATTACATAAGGTTTCGTGCGTTGCTCCTTACTAGTCATTGTTAAATAATTTTCTTACTGATAAATATCAATAAAATAACAAAATTGGATTTATAGTAAATTTTGAAAAATCACACTAAAAATTCAAATAAAACAACTAAATATCCCTAGAAGATTCTATGTATGGACTTTTCTCGCGTATCTTTCTTTCTGGTCTCTGAATTGCTTCTATCCGAAACCCTAAATCTCTCTCTAGGTTTTCTCCCGAGTCCATTCCTTATCTCTTTCTCTCTCTACGATCAAAAAAGACTTCCTCTCTCTACATTGAAAAATACTCTCCCTCTTCCCGTTTTTTCCCCTTCTCTGTCTCGTCTGGTTTGTAGTGTTTAGGGTTTTCAAAGCATTGTCTGATATTGAAAAATTCTGCTTCTTTTATGTGGGGTTTTGAAATTTGGTCGTTGATGAGGTTGTCATATAACTAAGCTTCTTAATAATTTTGGATTATTTGATCGAACTTTTGATGATGATAGGAAGCAACGATCAGTTTCTGAAGTTATTCAACTTAATTGATTTATGACAATGAAGAGTTATTTCAATATTTGTTTTGCTCCTTTGGTCCTTTCTTCTATAATCTCTCCGTTGCTTCTTATGATAGTTGTTTGCAATATGAATCGCTTGGTTCATTCTTTCAAAATTCGGTCCGATAATTATCATCAAAAATGATTTTTTATTTACACTTTATTATATTCATTGTGTACTTCTGCTGTGCCACATCCATGTTGATTAAAGGTGTCATGATCGAATCTCTCTCGTTCTCTAGTTTGTTTATGGTCGGGATGATGGGTTTCTTATTTGATCTGTCTGGTTGGAAGGTGTGCCGTTTATATTGATCTTTATTGGTGTGTTTACATTTTGGAAAACCCGATTTTTATTTTGACCTGTTTCTCTCCCCTCTCTGGATTGTGTGTACAATAGGAAGATGTGCTTTCTATTTGTTCACTCCCTTGTAATAATTGATTATCTGTATTCATTTGATGCGTCTTCTATTTTGATATCTTTTGGATTAATTTGCAAAATCTTCTTTTAAGTTATTATGTGATTTTGGGTTTGATCGAGAATTGTTGGAAAAGCAAAGAAAAATTCCTAACTGTTGTGTGTGGAAGTTCTAAGCCGGATGAGTTGATTTTGGCAATTAAATTACAAAAAAAATAGAACCAGGCAAGAAATTTTAAGTAGAAAAGAAATAATAGAAAAAAGAACATCAGAATTTATGCGATTCATCACAGATGTGACTACATCCATGGGCAAAGATGATCAATTTTTTTTCCACTAAATCAAATAAAAAAAATTACAATGCATTTACTTGAAAGAATCATAGACATAAAACTCAATCTCCCACCAAGCCTTCTTCTCTCTATAATTTTCTCTCTCTATAATATAATCCAAAGCTTTTTTCTTTTTTCTTGACACATTCTCTCTACAAAAGCCACTTTAAATAGAAAAAGCAACCCCCATAAACTGGTACGTGAGGCTCTCCAATCTTTTATGTTCTTTTGAATACATAACTTTATCTTTGTCTGGTGACTCTAGTGCTTATCCTAACTCAACTAGGACTAACCCAAAAGAATTTACATAATAAAAATTATCTAAAAATAAGAAAATCCAAATCAAAAGAAAAACAAATCCTTTAAAATTAAGGACTCACGATAATTATCAACAAATCTCCACATTGGCTTGAATAACATGAACTTTTGTACTCAAACTGGCATTGTCAGCATATCGGCAGTTTGGTATTCTTTTTCTTTAATATTTGGTTTCTTTTAATTTTGGGACTTCAATTTAGTTACTATTATTAGGAGCTCATCTTGGAGTCTAATTTAGATTGGGATGGAGGTTGAGACCACATGGATAAGGACAAAGTTACATTTTTCATGAAGTTCGAAAAAGTTGAGATTGACCTCAGATACCAATTTTGGAAGTTTCTTTTGTCTATGTATTAGGTATAAGTTGGAGAGAGAAAACTTAAGGAAAAAGTAGGGATCATATGTAGGTACTCTTTTGGGCTTGTTTTTCTCTTTATATTGGGTTGCTTTGTTGAGAGGCAAAGTGTTAGAAAAATAGAGAAAACTCTTAGGTTATTTTGTAGAGAGAATAAGGTTTGGTAGGAGATTGAGTTCTATATCTCTAGTTCTCTAAGGTACATGTCTTGTATTTTTTTTTTGTTTGATTTTCTAAAAAAACATCGATTGTCTTTATCGTTGTAGTCACATCTGTGATGAACCATATAAATTATGTTGTTCGTTTTTTCTATTATTTGTTTTCTACTTTATTTTTCTTGCTTGTTGCTTCCATATTGTCGGTTCTCTTTTCTCGTACTTTATTTGCCAAAAATCAACTTGTCGGTTTACAGCTTCTGTGCACAACGAGTTGTACCAGAGCCTGGTTTGGAGTTATTGGTATGGTGGTAAAGATTTCGAATGAAAGTTTCAAGGGGAGAAATTTGATGGCAAAAATAATTTTGGAATTTGATAAATCAATGTTCGGGATTTGCTAGTGCAAGGTCTACATAAAAGCGTTGAAAGGAAAGACGAAGAAACTGGAATCTATGTCTAATGAGGATTGAGAAGACTTATATCTTAGGGCTATGAGCACTACTCGATTGTGCTGATGGAGTGAAGTGTTATTTAATATCCTCAATGAGTATTCAACATCAAGTCTTTGGTTGAAGCTTGAGAGTTTATATATGATGAAGTCTCTCACAAATTGAATGTTTTTGAAGCAAAAATTTTACACCCAGCAGATGAATGAAGGTACAAATATCCAAGAGCACCTAAATTGCATTCACAAATTGTTTTGTGAATTATTGAATATTGGTATCAAAATGAATGATGAAGATGCGGCTATAATTTTATTATCCTTAATGCCTAATTCATATGAGAATCTACTCTCAACATTCTTATAGGGAAAATATATCATAGAGATGGAGGATGTGATTTCAATTTTTCTCTCAAATGATTTGAGGAATAGACAGGGTAATGCTCAACCACTTGTAAATGGTTTAGTGGCTAGTGGGAGATTTGATGAGAGAAGTGAAAAGGAACATGAAGGTTAGGGCAAGTCCATATCCAAATCCTAATCAGGAAAAGGTAATATTCATTACAATTACTGCAAGAAAAATGGGCATATAAAAAAAGACTGTCAGAAGCTAAAAGAGAAATTTTGGTAAGTGGAATAGATAATGTGTTGTCAGTAAATTGTGACAACTCTGAAGACTCATGGATTCTTGATTCAGGATGTTCCTATCATATGGGGCCTTCGTTAGAAGTGTCCTATTCATGCGCTCAGCAACTCCATTATGTTGAAGCATCTTCTGAGTGGGTCAGTGATGAACAATGCGTTCGCTCTTATAAAATTCACATATTTCACTGAAGTATACTACCCACCATTATTAGTCCTCAAGAACTTGACCTTCTTTCCAATATGTCTTTCGACCATAGATATCCTTGATTTTGTTAAATACATGTGTCTATTTCTTTAATGTGTAAATTCACACCTTCTTTGAGAAATCATCTATGAAGGAAACAAAATCTAAAGATCCACCTTTTGAGATAACCGATGCAAGGCCCCATACATGTGAATGTACATAGTCAAGAATGTCTTTTGTGGTATGCTCTGACGTTCGAAACCACATTCTAGACTTCTTACCATAGACATTTGCTAAGTTCTGCCAAAACTCTCTCACCTATTTGCCCCAACCGTATATATCACAACCGAGTCAAGTCGGAATCACCACCATTAAATATGGAAACTGTTGCTCTATCTCTTATAGTATTCTCAAGCAATACATATTAATTCAGTCTGATCTTCTTGTCTTTCATCACAACCAGAGCACCCTCTAGAACCTTCAGAACTCCACCTTCGCCAAGAAATTTACAACCATTTGAGTCATAAGGCATCCAAAGATGTAAGATTCTTCTTCAGATCTGGAACATGTCAAACATCAGTCAAAGTTCGCACAACTCCGTTATACATCTTGATAGTAATTATCTCAACACCAATAGTCTTACAAGCTGCCTCATTCTCTATCAAAACTAATCCACCATCAATGCTCCTGTATGTGGTGAACCAATCTCGATGAGCGAACATATGATAAGAACATCCTAAATCAAGAACGCACGAGTCTTTAGAGTTGTCACAATTTATCGAGACTCGCAATAAATATCTGTTCTATTTAACGAGCTTCCATCAACTATATTGGCTGCTTCAGAGGCTCATATGAATGAGTGAGTGAGGACAATAAAATTGTAACCTTATCCTGATCATCCATTTTAACTCAAATATTCAATAATTCATAGATAATTTTATTGAAATAATTCAGGTGCTCATGCACATCTATACCTTCATTCATTTATAAAGTGTACATTTTTTTTTTAAACATAGTCGATTTGTGAGGGACTTCGTCATATACAAATTCTCAAGCTTCGATCAAAGACTTGATGTCGAATCTTCATTGACGATATTAAATAGCACTTCCCTTGATAAACACAATCAAATAGTGCTTGAAACCTTCAAACCTAAGTCTTTCCAATCCTCATCAGACATGGATTCTAGTTTCTTTGACTTTCCTTTCAGAGTTTTATGCAAACCTTGTTGCACTAACAGGCCCGAACATTTATTTTCCAAATTCTAAAATTAATTTTATCATTAAATATCTCCACCTAAAACTTTGTATTCATAATGTTTACCGCTATACCGACAACACAAACAAGGCTTTTATACTACTTATTGTGGCTGGAAGCTCTAAACCATATGGGTTGATTTTTTCAAATGAAGTACAAGAAAAATAGAATCAGCAATAAGCAATAACAATAAAGAAGAAAAGAAACAATAGAAAAAAGAACACTAGAATTTACAAGGTTCGTCATAGATGTGACTACATCCACGGGCAAAGACAATTGATATTTTTCTACTAAATAAAAAAAATAAATTACAAGGCCATTATTTGATAGAACATAGACACATAACTCAATCTCCAACCAAGCCTTCTTTTCTCTACAATTTTCCCTGTTTACAACATGACTCAAAGTTTCCTTTTTTTTTTTTTTTTTTTGCACACCTTCTCTTTCTACAAAAGCCACTTCAAATAGGAAACTAACAACAAAATGATTTAAAAGCATATTCTGAAAATCCCTGAGAAGATAATTTGTGTATTGATAAAAAATGCAAATTCATTTTCATTTTTAGTCAAAAACGGCTCAACAAGTTACAAAAGTTCTTAGAAGAATATGAAGATTCCCAACATTGGAATGCCTTTTGGAGGGTGTTGTCGGAGTCCCTTAGATTGAACTTTAGTCCACATTGATGCCCATCTGCATCCATCATGGCAAGGTTTGACAAGTGTGCTTTTTGGGTCACAACGAAGCCCAAAGCGCATGTTTGTTATTTGTGAGGTTCTCCAATACTAATTATGAGGATCCTCCAAAATTTACCTTGGTGCATGATTGTTAGAGGGTCTTCCTTACCATATAGGTAAATTCACAGGTCTGCTTCCACCTCTATCCCATTTGTTGTGTCATGTGTCATCTTTGGTTTGCTCCAAGAAGGGTTCGAAGGGGTGCATTGGATTTGATGTTACTGATCTTCCTATTGTGCACAAAAGCTCTTAACTCGATGAGTTAATTTTTTGCAAATAAAGTGGTATAAGAACACAAAGATTTATATAGTTCTCCCCAAAAGAACTACATGGGGCATGAGAAGCTAAAATCCACACAATGAAAGTTACATCAATGATTTTGAGACATAGAGTTACCTCTCTAACCCTAGACAAAAACTCGGTCGTACAAACCGTTTCGAACCACTCTCCTTTCCTTCTCTTTACTTCTGGCAACTATTACCGACAACACCCGATAGAGACGTAAGAGTAATGAGAAATTGACTCTCTCTCTGATTAAAAGAAAAAACCACCCAAAATCTCCATAAGAACTGCTTCTTTTGACAACCATTACCAACAACATCAGATAGAAGAGCAATGAAAAATTGACTTTCTCTCTGATTAAAAGAGAAAACCACACAAAATCTCTTGAGTACCGATTCTATACAAGAGCCACAATTAGAATGTTTCTTTCCATATGAAGCTCTCTTCTCTCTAAGGGAGACCTTGCATCTCACGTACAAAAAGCCATGTCTCCCCTCTCTCCAAACAACATTTCCCATATGGTGACCCAAATAAGGTACACAAATTCTCTGCTCTTTTATCATTTCTATTTCCTTTAAGAAACCTACCAATATCAATCTCAATCCGACATAATATGGGATTTTTTTATTTCGATGGTTTTGAATAGTACCAAATCCAATACTTCCAATGCTGACGAAGGCCTTATTGGGAAGTCCTTCTTTATTCTAAAGAAAATGTCACGATGGTACCTTCATGCTCTAGGTTTTCTCCCAGCTATTTGCTCCGGATAAGTACCCTAACAGGTTTGCTATAAGTAAATTTTGGCGGATAACCATTGAGGGTTTTCCCAGACAAGTACCGTTTCTGGTTTGCTCCTGGCATTTGGTGCTGCGTACCTTTTAAAGGGCCTGTACCCAGGTTCATAACTCTAAAGAGTGGTACCGGATGCCATTTTAGGGCCACGCTCCTTGGTTCATCAAATATACTAATTACCTTGCACCAACCTAGGGGCCATCATATGTCCCGGTTGCCGGACAGTGTATAGTACTTTGATTATTATTGGTGGTCACCTCTTATTACCTGCACCTTGCTATAATATCTTTTATATTTTTTTGTCGGTTCAAACTAGTACCAAACCGGCCCTTTGATGTCACTTTTGCACACTATCAAACGTGCCCTTAGATGTCAAGTTTGCAAATTCTAAAGGCCAATGGCCTGGGCAAGGATATCCTTATTGCTAACTTGGTTTTGAATACTACTTTAAAAAAAAACAGATTCCTGACCCAGATTTGCCATCCAGAAAACCGTTGGGATTGGCACATTGTTGGATCGATCCAAACTACAAATAAAAAAAAAAAAAAAAAAAAATTAAAAAATGACTGAAGTTTCTAAAAAACATAGTTTTTTAGATTTCTCAAAAAGATGAGGCCATGGAATTAAAGATTTTCATTATTTCGTCGAAAACACTTAAATGTTGAGAACTTGTTTCTGATGATATGTTTCTTTTCTCTTCTTTTTTTGACAAGTGTAAATAATTTGTTTGATTCAAAAAGTCATTACACATAGCAAATTACAATAAGGAATCTGAAATCACTAATGAATCTAAGCCAACACTCTTTTTTGCCAAGTCATCTGCATCCCAATTGCCTCCCTATATACATGATTGAGGGTAAAAAGTAATAAGTTCGATAGATCCATTACTTTCAGCCACATAGATCTCATATGCCACCGAGGTCTAGATAATCTATTTCACTGATTGATAATATTTAAGGAATCTCTTCAATGATATGAGCCCAGATCCTTATGCTTCCAAATTGGAATACCTTGTAGCAAAGTCACCATTTTAACGTAATTGGCAGTCACCATCCCACACGGAACCGCAAAACTAAAAATCACCAATCCCTCACTATCGTGACATACACCCCCAATACCTGCCCTACCTGAATTGCCTAGAGAAGATCCATCGAAATTTAACTTGAAGTATCCCCTCGAATGAGGAATCCAATACACTTTAAGACAAACTCTCACAAACCGCAACAGAACTAAATTGGATGTATTGTTTTGAATATCAAACTGAGAAATCCCCCTTCCTTCCTTGGTGATACTGAACCAACTCCAAACTCTGTATAAAATCTTATTCTTAATTTCTTGTACCTGTAGTGATACTCCATCAAAATTACGTTTGCTTTTTTCCAACCAAATCTCCCAAAATAAATTGAATATCATCATTTATCTAGACAGCAAGCATATTCTCTTTTAAATAAGTTTTCTAGATGTAATACTGTCTTGCTGCCTTTATTGTTCAAAACCAGCGCGTTGGTCTGCATTTTTACACATCCTGAGTTGCTATTTGTGATTAGATATTACTCAACAAGAATGTTTTGATTCATGCCTAGAATCCAAGTTCAAGTTTTCATTGTTATTACAGGAGCTTAAAGCTTTTTCCTTACACTCACTAAATTCCCCTATAGTGGAAATATTACAAGTAATTATATTCCTTCAGAACTTGATTAAATCATGATTAAAGCAGATAAAACACTAATGCACTCATCACATTTTTCAAAACAATGCTACTTGGTCGAGCATTCTTTTTTTTTAAAAAGAATTATTTTATTTTTGTGATATTCAATCGCGGGATTCGAACTTTTGGCATACCATTGCACTTATCAACGGCTAACCAATAAAATTTCATTAACTTTCCGAGCCTATATGGTCACATTATTCAATTACACCCTCTAAGAGGAAGAATTTCCTGGATTATATGCCTTCCAATGGGAGCTCACCCAACTTTTTCGAAACATTTCTTGAGATGTTGCCATTTTGTGACTGAGGTTGAGTGCTTTAGGGATGCATTTCTATCTTGAAACATTTCTTGAGATGTTGCCATTTTGTGACTGAGGTTGAGTGCTTTAGGGATGCATTCTATCTTCCATGAGATGAAGTCCATGACTTGATGCAAATATTTTTAGATGTATTTTTAGAAATGCATGAAATATGTGCACTAAATATATGTCCATAAAAGTTAAGTTGAAGTGGCACCTCTTGGAATGAGAGTAAATTGATAATGGATAATTGATTGTGTGTTCGAGAAGTATACTTTGGTGAGTATATCAACATACTCTTTCTCTAAAATGAGATACATAAAGACAAATTATTTCGAAATAACCTTATTGATGCCAACACCCTGTGTATGTCAGGCTAACTGTTTTTGGATGAATCTTTCATCGTGATTGCGTAGAGGCCCTGTGAATGTTCTCTTTTCTTACCTTATATTGGTTTTGTCAAAAGGGAATACAACCTAGTTTATTATGGTGTTTTCCTTTATATTCAGTTCTTGTTTCCAGATAACTATTCCCTTAGTAAAGGCTCTTGTTTCCAAGTCCCTCATTCAGTTAGCTTTTATTTTAGTTATACCACTACTTTGATACCTTGTAAATAGCTGCATTACTTGTGCTCTATATTGGCTCATCTTTTATGAGCTAAAACTTTTTAAAATTTCTGTATACCTTCTTTGTTTCTTATAATCCTCAACAACCATGCTATTATTTGGAGATCTATGAACTTCACTTCATGTCTACTACTGATATGCTTTCTCTAAGACTTTAAAGTATTTAATTATTGCACGTTTTTTTTCTCAACTATGAAATGATAAAAGGGAAACTCATTGTCCCCCACACTTATTTTAGCTTATATGCTTATGTTTTAATATCCTTTATTCTTTTTTGCATAGTGTTAGTCGTGCTAACTTAGTGGTGCATCCTGATGCAAGGAAAAAAATAAACTAGAATAAAATCAAAATAAAAGTTTGAAAGATTATACCCTCTCTATGGTTCTGTAAGGGAGTCCACTCCAATATCTTTTTAAAAGATCAAACTCTTTTTTTATTCTCCAATCACTCTCTCTACAAAGAAGGGATATATTCTCTTTAAATACAAGCTTATAAGAAACAATAAATAAAATAAAAATAACAAACTAAATTCTATCTCCCCCTTATCTCTTAAAAACAAGTCTAAAATATCTAGCCAACTCAACCATGCCAAGCATTATCCATATCCATCTTTTAAATAAAAACTCTCAACTTCCAATTCTACCCTATAAATTCCTACGACCAAAAAAAGTTAAGAATAATCCTAAAGAAATCTAAAACTCCAAATAACATATTTTTAAGTCCTAGAAAACTATAAAATTTAAAAAAATAAATTCATCTTTTTATTTGCTTTGTTCTCCTAGGGTTGGGAGAAGTTCGACCTCAAATTTACAACATTCAGATGCCAATCAAATAATTGGGGATGTAGTCCCATCATGCACCACGATACGTTTTCTTCAATAAACATATTCATCAAATACTTTGTATTCATCTTAAAGTAGAACACTAGGATCTCGAGCTCAATAGTGATTTCTCATTTGAGTTCCTCATAAAACTTAAAAAGATCGACCTTGATTCCAAGATTTTGTGGATGCTCCTCAAATCATGTTTCTTGTATCACAATTTGATCATTACATTCAGGATTGGCAATTTGAGTCAGTCGTGGGACTAGAGTAGAACTTGGTGTTGGATCTTCATATTTGTGAGTGCCCTCTTATCGAATAATGGTGTTTTTCGCTGCAACCATTGATCCATTTAGTAAACTTTGCTAACTTCTTCCATGACTTTGGTTATATTTTCTAAAATGTATCCCATGTGAACATCCATAGCAGGATATGTGTGGCATTGCGATGACTGTTTTCTCTATATTAAGTAATGCAGAGAAAATAATAAACTAGAAAAATAAAAGTGAAAATAAAGGTTTGATAGAATGTATTCTCTCTGAGTCTGCATGGAAGTGCACTTTAAAATCCATTCACAACATCAAACTCTTTCATTATTCTCCAATCACTCTCTTTACAAAGGAGATATCTCATTCCTTTAAATACAAACTCATATGGAGTAATAAATAGAATGAAAATAAAAATAAAAATAAAAATAACAAACTAAACTTAATCCCTACCTTTTTCCTTAAAAACAATAACATATCCTAACAAACCTAACCATGCTAATATCTATCCATATCCATCTTTTAAAAAAAAACTAAACTACCAATTCTACTCCTTTAAATCTTACAACTAAAAAAATATAAGAAAAGAAAATTAAAATTTCAAATATCATGTTTTTTAATTCAGATAAAAAAAATAATTAAAATTCACTTTTTTATTTTTAAATTCCTAATTATATTTCTTCACCTACTTACATGACCTTCGCTTGTCTTCGCATTATTTCCTGTGAATTCATATCGATTTCAACTACTAGTGTTCACAGCTAAAACCCAAGTGTTCACTGCTGGTCCTTTATAAAAAAATTGCGATATGAAACTTGGAAAACAATTTTAGTATTCTAGATGAAGGTGCTAAGTGACTCACATCCTTCACTAGAGAAATTAATAGTTTCCAATATTTCCTTGGTAATGTTATTTTATAATGCTCCGATGTATTATCATGAATCTTGCACCATTTACAGACCCATTTTTCAGTTTCTATGAACCCCCATTGCCAATAAAATTTCTTACTAAACTATTATTGTTATTAATCAATATTTGATGGATCTACTAAGCTTAAACTTTTTTTGGAAACGGCACATATCAGGAATTTGTTTAAGGACTTAAAGAAAATACTTCGTATAAATTGCTCATAAAGTGTTCCAGTATGGAATTATAGTGGATTCTTGACATATATTGACCTACATTTTTCAGATTTTTCTTGTTTTAGACAAATCTTTGATTACTTTTCTTCCTTTTAAGGTATTTTATTATCCTGATTATTGAAGCCTTATATCGAAGCTCATTTTCCTCTAGAGCGAGAATTTCTAAGGAAATTTATATTTTCATCTTTGACATAGTAATCTCACCTTTAATAAGATATTGTCATAAATTATGCCTGTAATGATTAGAAACTTCTATACCAAGCATCACAATGACTATTTTTCTTAGATATATCACTTTAATGTCCAAGAAGAAAAAAAAAACCACTTCAACAATGATATTTTCAAAGTCAGTAAATACATAAGATGTGCAATTCGTCCCCAGTCCACATCCTTTCACTAAAGAACTAGTCATTGGATTGTGGGAGTGTGACAATTTTTGATGATGTGAGAAAAGTAGATAGATACATAATAAAAACGAAGATAGAAAACATAGAAACAACAAAAGTTAAATTAGAATTGAGGAAATGAGGCAAGAGAGCCAAAGCAAATGGAAAACGCAAAAAAAAGTAGAATTGAAGAGATAAGACATAAGAGCTTATATGAAATTGGATGTGATTATTGAAGAGTAGTGAGATAAGATAATCGAAGAAAAATACAACAGAAAGTATTTTCATTACAATGGAATGCAGTTGGAGAGAAAGAGATAGAGAGAGCGAGAGTGGGTGTGTGTCTGTGTTTTGTCTTATGAAGTATCCAGTGAACAAGGACGTAATTCAATGATTAAAGAACTGAGGAGCCCTGGGAGTAATATGGTATGTAGGAAAGAAGTCCTACTCCATTCTTTTGATATGTATATATAAAGAATTCATATTTACCAAGAAAATACATAAATAATTCAGGCAAATTCTATTGAGATGTAATGTAATTTTTCTTGAAAGCCTTATGAATATGATGCTTTGAAGATGGAGAAATGGTAATAAACAACCATGCGTTGAATATTGATTTTTTTTTTTTTTTTTGCAACTAAAGCTACTGTTTTCGATAACACTTTTGCCCAGCTAAAATTTTACAAAAAAGATCATGAACATTGACCTAAAGATGAGAAAATTTGAGTGATGCTGATAATAGTCTTTTAATAATACAAGAAAATATTTCATTTAAAGAACTTGTTATTGCTTTCATGATTTTTGTTAATGTCAGCGTTAGCCTTGGTCCCACTATCCGAACAACAAAATAATGCTAATGATCTTAGTGTAATAAATCCTAGGCCATTGAGAAAGACAATGAAGGAAGGGCACTTACAATGTAGGCTCTAAAACTACACAGTAATCAATTTATACACTTTTTCCCCACTCTTGCTCGATCTGTCAAACATTGGAAGAGAAAGGATAAATTTACAAGTTGTTAAATGAAATTTTCTCTCATCCAATTGCTGGAAAATCCATGACAGGACAAATTGGTATTGGAGTGAAAGAGAAGACAATGTTCTTCAAATTATTTTAGAAAATATAAGTGGTTTATTTTGAGTCATTTAACAAAATATTCATGTTTACATCGAGTTCTTGAGAAAACATGAAAACATAATATAGAGAGATCAGTAACTCCTTGAGAGAGAAGCCTCGCTGTTATGTACTAAAAAGAAAAATAAATACAAGGAAGACTCAAGCCTATCTCTCTGATATCTTTCTTTTTAATTCACGGTGATACACCATAGACAAGAGCAGGCCTCTCTATAGACCTCACAGAATTATAATCTCTAAACTAATAGATGTGAGATATTCATATCATACAGACCAATGTGCTGACCTAAGTTATCACATTTAACCTAAAAATGTAAGTGAACTATAATTTAATTAACCAACTTTCTTCGTCTTATTAAACTTTCAACTCACGTATTGTCCTTTCTTCGTAGCAACTCCCATGCCAAGTTAATAGAGAATATGCTCTAAGCAGAGGTTGTCCACTATATGACTTCTAGAGTTCCATTCTTTCCATATCCTAAATAAATAATTTAAAAAAAAGAAAAAAAGGGTTGTTTCATTCTTTAGTCATTTTTTTTTTTTTTTGATATCTTTTGTTTTTTGAGTCTTCAATCTATTGTTCTCTTGGTCCCTTGCATCTTTTCTCTAGGTGTGTGCTTGTATTGTAAACAATTCATAGGGTTCTTAAAAGTATTTTATTAATTGCTAATTCGAGCTTCATTAAATATTACTTCTTCTAGGTGGCGTTTTGAAATTTAGTAGCTTATGAGGTTGTCTTATAACTGAATGTTTTCTTTTGAATTATTTGCTCGAACTTTGATGACGATAAGGAGAAACGATCTCGTTCTAGACTTGTTCAATTTAGTTGATTTATAACAATGAAGAGTAATGTCAACATTTGTCTTTATCCATTTAAGTCCTTTCTTCTACAATCATTTCAATGATGCGTCTTGTGGTAGTTGTTTATAGTCTCAATCATTGGGCTTTTTCCTTTATAATTTCATCTGATTATTGTCGACCATGATTGTTCTCTTTTTTTCCCTATAAATTTCTTCTACACTTCAATTGTGCCGCATCCATTTTGTTTAAGGGATG
Organism: Amborella trichopoda; assembly: GCF_054954075.1. Classification (NCBI taxonomy): domain Eukaryota; kingdom Viridiplantae; phylum Streptophyta; class Magnoliopsida; order Amborellales; family Amborellaceae; genus Amborella; species Amborella trichopoda. Next base: position 8,462,164 of record NC_142339.1, read on the forward strand.
AAAGGTGTCATGCTCTTTCTCTAGGTTTTTTGTGGTTGCGATGATAGGCTTCTTATTTGATCTATCGTTGGTTGTTTGGTTGGGAATGGGTTGTTTGGTTGGGAATGATATGTGTTGATTTGTATGCATTGACTTGGAAAATTAGATTTTTATTTCGAATTTAGTAGGTAAACCATTCTATCAACAAAATGGTTTAAAAACATCTTTTGAAAATCCAAGAGGTGGCAATTTGTGTTTTTCTGAAAGGTGCAGATTCATTTTCCTTTTTACTCAAAAAGGGCTTAACAAATAAAAAACGTTCTTAGAAGAACATGTAGAACAATTGGGATCAAGATAAAAATAAAAAAAAACAGAAACAAATATAATATGGTCAACATAGTAACAATGAAAACAATGACCATATGTTTCACAATCACATCCCGTCAAATCTAATCAATAGGAATGGATATGCACTTCATTTATTACGTCCTTTGTGGGTCCTCTCGCATCCCACAACATCCAATGTATTAATGAGATGAGGATATCCTCGTGGCCATGGTGCTCTCAAAGGTAAACGAAGTTTGAGAATCAGCAAATATGAATTGCATTTAACAATATATTTTGAAAACATTTACCTTTTCTCTTCCCGGCATTTCGAATTTAATGGTAATCAGCAACTATTTTCCGAGTTTTAATTGATTTTCTTCTTCTTTTTCTTTCTATTATTTCCTTGATGTGCATTCAAGATTGAAATTCCAGTTAGAAATATCCGTCCAATATACAAATGTCAGATGGTATTTGATTGAAGTTGGAAGGCCACTTCAAGCTAACTGACCAAAAAAAAAAACAGCAAAATGCAATCTCTACTTGGTGTGTATATCAACCTTGAAGCACATCCAAGTATATTATTTCAGTTTTCAGTTTTCAGTTTTTAGTTTTCTTTTATTCACCTTTAAAAATTTTTGTTCTTTTTGTTTTCTTTGTTCCTTCGTAATGCTCGTTCATAATTTTAATTGGGAAACTGTACAAAAGCCTAAATAGATGCAACAAACTAACAGTGATGAAATGCAAAATAAAAACTGAGATGGATCCTAAAACTACTAGGACACTTGTCTTCAATGTCTGTGTCATAAGATGAATTATTTGACGTAAACAATTTTAGGATGGCCCGAGAATCTATTTTTATATCTAATTAAAAAAAATTTAAACTCCAAAAACAATTTAGATCGGGCAGATCTATAAACCCATGAAAATTTTGAAAATGGACGGTTCAGATAATGTGTTGTAAGATGTACTGTCTTTCAGACTTGAAATCCTTTTTTTCTTTCTTAGAATCATATTCTTAATGTTGAGATGATCAATTAGATGGTTTTTAAATGTCAAGATGATCAATTAGATGGTTTTTGAATGTCAAAACAATTTTTTCTGGTAGAATTTCAATGTGCGCCTTAATTCTATCATATAAGGTGAAAATTTTATGTAAACGTTATCTTTTTAAACTAAATCAAAACACACAAGCAAAGTATATAATTGTTCATCTTTTACCGATAAATTCCCTTATATTAATTTTGAGGGATATGACATGGTTATCCGATCTTTACCGCAAGTCAATCAATTCTTGGCATCTACAATAAGATTCATGTTCAAGGTATATCCACGTGACAACAATTGTTATATACAGACTAAGGGTGCGGTTTGCATAGGGTTGCAACCTTAAAAATTACAGTAATGTGCAGGTGCATATTATGTCATAAGATGCAATTTTGGCATTAAAAAAATTTTAGGATTGCCCGAGAATCTATTTTTACCTTTAATTATAAATTTTTTAACTCTAAATATGGTAAAAATCAAGCATATCTATAAATGCCTGAAATCTTGAAAATTAATGGTCCATATATTGTATTGCAAGACGTACTATTTTTTGGACTTAAAACCTTTCTCTTTTTTTACCTCCATATCCATGAATCTTGACAATCGATTAATTCGATGGTTATCCAACATCAAAACAATATTTTCCAATAGAATTATGAGATGCACATTTTTTTTGGGTAAGTAAGAGATGCCCCTCAATTCTATAATTTAAGGTGTCAACCTTATAAGAACTTCTTCCATAGATAAATTTGTTAATAAACTTATATCGATATGCAGAAAACGTATATTTGACTATTAAGAAGTGTTTATAAGAACTTCTTCCATAGATAAATTTGTTAATAAACTTATTTCGATATGCAGAAAACGTATATTTGACTATTAAGAAGTGTTTTTTATCTCTAACGAAGCCTCCATTTCTAACATCACTTGATGTATGCATCGTCTTGGTTCTATAATCAATTGCTTGCCCTATTGTAATGATATACAAGCGTAAAAAGGAGGTACAATACTGTTGAATATGGTCTACCCTGAAAGGTTATGTTGAAACTATGAAATGAGTTTCTCCATGAGAGGCAATTACTTTTATATATATATATATATATATATATATATATATATATATATATATATATATATATATATATATATATATATATATATATATATATATATATATATATATATTTATTCTCGGTAAATGGGCCTAGGCAACAGTGGTCAAGATGGTAGGTATAATAAAGTGACATCTACCGTTCCATTCTTACCAGGTAAAGTGACATCTACCGTTCCATTCTTACCAGGTTCAAGTTATCATTAAAAAACAACAGACGATTTTCTCAGAAAAGTCAATTTATCATTCAAAAAGCGAAAAAATGGATTCTCCTTGAGAAGTCAAGTTATTTGATTGCTATAGCTTAATCAACCTTGTTATAATACACATTGATTTACCGAAATGAAATTAAAAATAAAATAAAAATAAAAAAGAGAATTTGTTGTAATACTATATAAAATTTTCTAGATTTATCAAATGAATAATATTTTAACTATATGTGCCAAGCGTGTGAATATAAAAATTTCTTCTTCTTTTTTTAACAAGGTTATATAGGAATGGAACACTTTCATGATTATGTATCACAAACCTGCATTATATATGGATATTTCATATAATATAAATTATGTAAATCTTAACCTGTCACAAAAGATATTATTGTTCTCGATTGTCATATACATTTCATAAGAACCACGTGCAAAGGAAGCACAATAACATGCATTTTATACTCCAATTGCCTTTATTGGACTCTCGTGTCCCTTTTCACAATATATAGTCCCTTTACAAAATCGTCCCAATCCAGCCCATAAGAAAAGTCACACTCCAATTATTGAAGGCATCCTCCAACTAATACTTCTTAGTATAATCTAACTTTTCATATTGGACATTATTTATTTATTTATATAAAATACGTGCCTTCCTATTTAATACTCTGCCGTTTTTCAAACAGTTGTAGCAATAATGTAAACGAGCTGAGCAGACACGTGATTAGTGATATGGAGATCATGTGTGGGGCAGCAAAGTGCACGTGGGAGCAGCCCTCTCTACTCACTTTCACATTCAACAGCCAATCTCAAATATTTGAGATAAGGCTGTAATGATGATATTTGAGATAAGGTTGTAAAGATGATAATTTTAAGTTAATAGTTTGGTTTTTTAAATAATTCAATTAAGGCACGTTTTTAAATTTTATTATAATATGTAATTTTGGAGTAAAAATTTCGTAGGATTATCTCAAAATCTATTTTCATATATAATTATAAAAGTGTATACTCTAAAATTGTTAAAATCAAATAGATCTATAAGCATATGAAAATCTTGAAATTGGGCAGTCTAGATAATGTATATATATATATATATATATATATATTTATTTATTTATTTATTATTATTATTATTATTTTCATATTCATACATCTCGATATTGAAATGATCAATTAGATGGTTTTCCAATGTTAATACAACCATTTTACATTTTAAGGTTGCAACATTATATAAATTTTTTCCTTTAAATTATTATCTTCATCTCAGTTTGAGAGCAAGAGAGAAACTTCCAGAGTGGCACAATCACCGGAACACACCATCCATCAGAACTATGTGGTGGAGCACCATTAACCAGAGCACACCATCCACCGAAACTGTGAGTTCATTGATAGGGCAAAAATCACCAGACAATAAATCAGTAGATGGTATAAACTACCGGAGGTCAATCTACAAGAAGCATTGTGTGATGCAGCAAAAAAGATAGGCGAGCCACAAGCCCAAACTGCATAAGCGTTCAGGCAAGGTCCGCCTCACATGCAAAGTGCACCATCAAGTGCCCTCTTCCTCACCCATGCGCATTCAGATGCTACGTATGTTCCATATGGGCTTTCTCTCTTTTTGGTTCTCATAACACAAGTGAAGAAGATGCTCATATATTTAAATAAGATTTCCCTCTAGCACATCTTCAGATAAATAACTCAATACACTTCTCTCTTTACACATAAGATAAAAAACACAATTTCTAATGACTTACGCTTTCCAAAACACAATGGAATAAAAGGACTCCTATTTTGAAATAGTAAAAGGTATTCTTCCATAGCAAAAATAAACAGTTGTAATCATCAACCATGTGCATCAAACATTCATAATGAGAATACAATCACATAATGCATTAAAACTTGGCAGCTTGAACAAACCCAAATGCTTCTAGGATTGCTCTGGGGTTGTCGGACGGTAGTGAGACCTTGCTGGTTACATTGATCTAATTAAAATACCAAAAAATTTATATGAAAGAATAAGAGCTAAAATTGAAATGCAACATTATGTACTTCTGAAGATTCATGGCTTAATTTTGCATAAGACATCATATAAAATCAACACAGCCCCCCCCCCCCCCCCCCCCCCCCCCCCCCCCGTGCCGCCCCCTCTCTCTCTCTCTCTATCTAGATAAGTCTTATGAAGTGGTTCATTCTCTCTCTCTATCTAGATAAGTCTTATGAAGTGGTTCATAAATGGGTCGAGTGGACCCTCATGGACCATGACCTTTTACACAGCCAGTCCTATGAGGTTATAAATTGGCAAGTGCGTGAGTTATATGTGAAAAATGAGAGCGAGAGTCAGTGTTGTGTGCAAGTATATAGTGTGCACATGCGTGAGTGTTGTGTATTCGAAACTGAAGTAATATTATAAAAAGGAAAAAGTTTATATAGAGCTGACACCCTAAATAATCAAATTAGAGCTCATCTCAAAAATTTCACTAGAATAGGTTATTTTGATGTTCCAATACCCTCAAATTGATCATCTCAACATCAAGATGCATGACATGAAAAAAAAATGGAGTTTAAATTTTGGAAATAATGCATCTTGTAACGCATGTTTGGACCGTCAATTGTCTAGATTTTCAAATTTTCATAGATCTGCTCGATTTACATTATTTTTTAAACTTTAAATTTTATAATTAAAGATGAAAATATATTTTAAGGCTATCACACAGATTTTCAGTATCGAAACCACATTTCTTGATACTATTTGAAAGTGGGATTTACTTTGATTGTTTAGATCCTCAACTCTGTACAAACCACATCCTTCTAAAAAAGAGTATTTCTCTATCTTAGTCCAAAAAAAAAGCTTAAAATGATGTTGATGAGTCCAAAGATACTGCGCCAGTTTCCTACACTCAAGCCATGATAATCACCATAACCAAAAGCCCTTGAGGCAATTATGTTGATCACCAGAACCAAAGAGCCATATACACATTACAAATCCTTGATCGACGATGGAGTTAGACCAAGAGCTTCTAGGGCATGAGCCAAGGAGAGGGCAGTCTTCCAGAGAGTGTGTTAGAGAGAGAACCTATGCTGTATTTTTCTAAAGAGAAAAGAAAGAAGAATGGAGTTACTCTCTCTTCCCGTGCCATCCACTTATAAGAAATATGTTTCATAAATGGTCAAATGACTCTCTCCTATTTCCCAGTCTGGATAGGACTGGTTCTTGATTGCCTTTATCTGGTTTCCATTTCAAATTCGAATATGTTTAACCGAGATTACTCATTGAAATTTTCTTAGAATTTGAGAAAGATTTGAATTATGTTTCATTTTCATTTTTGCTTTTCGACGGTCCTAACAGCTATGCAAGTGGACAATTCGGTTGTGTTCATTTTAGAGTAGAAAATAGGTTTTAGAACCCTGAGATCTGGATCAAGAATCGTCGATCTAAATAGTGAATCAGCCAGGATTAAACCAGCTCTGAGAAGATAAGTGTTCCAACCCACCCCTCCCCCCAACCACCAACGACCAACCACCAACCTTCATAATTTTCGTTTGTCTTCTAAGCTTAACTAATATTTTCACAAGTACCCCCAAGTCCCTAACCCATAAGTCCTGTTTTCAATTTTTAAATTTTTCTCTTTTGGAATATTCTATAGATCACTATTTCGGATTGACCCGATCGGCGATCTAGATCTGCGATCCGATACATATCTCTAGGTTGGACGACCCAATGTCCCCTTGTTGAAATATAAGAGCTGTATGATAATATCCAACAAGTTGCAATTAATCGTGCTTACTTTGGTGGGGTCTTTGTAGTCGATTTGCCCTCGTGCTTTATTTAAAGAATATTTGTCATCCAATTAAGAGAAATTGTTCTTTGGAAACTATATTAAATTAACAAAATTTATTTCGAAAAGCATTAGGTAGTGCATTTTACTAGGCATGTAAATTAGATAGCCATGATCGAGGTAATGTGAGACCTGCAACAGAGTCCAGTCATGGTGTCATTGGACGGTGATGACCATCATAAGCACTTTCCCTCCTGGCCATGTGCACAATTATACAGAACGTGGACCCTCATTTTAAAGGATATTTGTCATCCATGTCTCTCACTAAAACAATATGAAAAAGTATATAATACAGATCGAATCGGACCTTACAACAACAAACTATTTTGAAACAATTAATTTTTTAACAAAAATATAAAAATAGTAACACATAAATTTAAGAAACACAGCACAATTTAAATTTTTGAAAAGTTTAAATCTGTAATAGAGAACATATATTCTTAATAAATACGTAGAGCAACCAGCAAACTAATTGTTCACAAAAGAAACTTAACTAATTGTTCACAAAAGAAACTTCATGCGAACTTGCTTCTAATTTGAATATGGGTGATACGTTTCTTTAGAGAGAATTAAAGAATGACCTTTTTTTTTTGCGTGAGTCAGTGGGGAGAGGGCCTCTACGCTCGATAAGAATTGAGCTTAGGACGTAGCTTTAAAAATCGTCCAGCACGAACCTCTTTTTCTAAGAATGACGTATTAGAGTGGAATATACTCAAAACATAGTAAAAAAGGTGGCCTCCCATTTAAGTATCAATGTTTATATATATATAGGAAAAAATTTACATAAGGACGCTACCTTACAATGTAGAACTACGGATGCCCCTCAAAAATCTATCGGAAAAGGTAGTTTCAATGTTGAAAAACCCTTTGATTGATCATCTCGACATCGAGATGTATGACTATGAAAAATAAAAAGATTTTAAGTCTCAGAAATAGTGCATTTTACAACATATTATCTACACCATCCATTTTTAAGATTTTCATATGTCTATAGATCTACTTGATTTTAACCATTTTTGAAATTTATAATTTTATAATTAGATATAAAAATATATTTTGAGATAATCCTAAGCACATTTTACATCAAAATTATATACCATGATAAAATTTGAAGGTGCACCTTACCTCTACACCTATGGATGCATCCGTATGCAAACTGCACCCATATATATATATATATATATATATATATATATATATATAGATATATATATATATATATATAAAAAAAATTTAAATAAGGTTGCAACCCTAAAATGTAGAATTAAAGATGCATCTAAAAAATCTATCAGACAAAGTTGTTTTAATTTTGAAAAACCTTTCAATTGATCATCTTGACATCGAGATGTATGAATATAGAAAAAAAAGGATTTTGAGTCCCAAAAATAGTGCATCTTGCAACACATTATCTAGACCATGCATTTTCAAGATTTTCACATATTTATAAATCTACTTGATTTTAATTATTTTTGGAGTTTAAAATTTTATAATTAGATAAGAAAATAGATTTTGAGATAATCTTAAGAATTTTTCATAACAAAATTACATGTTATGATAAAATTAGAGGTGTACTTTAATTGGATTCTTCAAGGTTAAGGTTGCATACTTATAGAAACCACACCCTCTGTATATATATATATAGAGAGAGAGAGGATAGTACAAAATACCTATAGGAAAAAATGAACAATGATTTCGCCTACCCTTATCACCATTCAAACTTCATCGCATGATCAAAGTTGTCTGGTAGCAGTTTTTCAATTTTCATGTTTTTTTTACTAATCGAAATTATCTGAAATTTGGAGCGTGTGTATATCTTAGTAAGGTGCATTTAATAAAACTATGAAACAAACAATTCGTAAAAAATAAATTAACCAAAGTACCTCTATAAAGTTAACGTTAAGGATTGGGTTTTCCGCATGCTCTAGTTCTAAACCAGTTAGGAGGAGTGCAAAAGTTGCTCCAAAGTTGGTTTTGGATTAGGGAGATGCCAGGGATAGTGGAGATGAAAGCATCAAGAAATCGGGTGTTAAGAGATTACTTGTTCAAGATTCAAATGGGCGCCTAAAGAAATCGAGAAAGAAGCTGGAAAATCAGTATAAAAATGAAGATCAGGGTCTGTGACATAGAGAGAAAGCCCCAAGTTTGAAAGGCACCACAGGCCTATTAGATCCACGACGAGGTTGAAACATGAATTAAAAAAGAAGTATAAACGGATATAGATGCATTAAACAATAAATAAAAATAAGTTTGAAATATAGGAAACTATGGAAGATATATCTGATAATTTTTCTTATTGGAATCGTCATACATAATTTTTTTTCAAAAAATGGTATTTATCTTCGTATGAATGGAAAACATATAGATTACTGTTAGGACTCTATACGAAGAAATTCCAACTAACTAGTAAAATATATAAATTAATTTTTTTATAACAAGAGTTTGTTCAAAAATGTAAAAAAGAAAAACTATTTTTTATGGGAAATTTGTTTTCATCCTTTACATCGAAAGAAACCGTAGAAACTGCAGTGTGATGTAAACTATTTTAAGTCCCATAAATATGATAGTTTTTAAAAAATAAATTAAATAAAACCTACAAATTTATAGTAATTGTATTATTTACTCTAATAGGAAAATGAATAATAAATATTAACTCTCTTCAAATTGTTTGTATATGCATAAAAGATTTTATAAGGAGAAATTACATTTAATTCCTTATTTTTAAATTACTGATTTTGAAACATGGAATTAAAATTTTAAAAAAATAATAAAGTGGTCAATTTACACTTTTAAATAAAAGATAATTTTTTCATAATCTTATATCTCAGTGTCCACAAACTCTCCCAAACAACTTGGCACGGGCTACAGCCGAGGCGAGCTCCAATGATCAACTTACCCTAGTTGAAACTTGAAAAAAAAAAAACAATCAATTTTTGTTAACATATCACAATAATATGATCTAGAATACCTCGTTACATGGTCTTTAGGTTTTTATGATGATCTAGGGATTTTCTGTATTAGATGCGCCATTTTTTTTATTATGAAATATTCTACATCTAAATCAAAATTTTCAATAAACCATCTTGTATTTTTTTTCATCATTTATAGACTTTTAATAATTTCTATTATATATTTTAGTTTTTCTATTTTAAATTATTTATACCATTCTTTTTTTTATAAATATTTTTTGATTGGAGAAGTTTTGTCCCTGTACAAGACTCAGCTGAGTCCACCCAGATTCAGCCATGTTATTGGGCTCGGGCCACGGCCAAGTCCAAGGCCTGAGCCGATTTTCAAAAATTTGTTGTACATGCATGAAAAATTTAGAACTCCTACCAAACTCCTATTATCAATATATTATTTGAACAATAAATACCCATCATTAATAACAAAAAAATATTTGTTAGGATGTAATAAATTATCATCTTATAACCATTGAATTTAAACTATCTAAATTTTGAATAATAAAATGGTCCAACCAGGATAAAGAGTCCATTATGGTTAGGAGTCCCATTGGGTGTAGAATTAACATGGAATAAGCTTCGGGATTGAATTGTACCAGTTAGTTAGAGTTCTATTGTAATTAGGAGAATTAAATAGAACTATTCCGTTATGTTGTATTGTAATAATGATATGTGTTGCAATCTCATTAGGATAGGGAGTCGAAGTGATTAGGGTTAGGATGGCAGGCCACGCAAGTAGTATTTAAATTAGGGAAGTGTTTAAGTCCGAATTAGGAAAGGGTTGGAGTCCTAAATAGCAGGCGATATGTGATGAGAGACGATATCACCTGAAAAAGATGCGATAGGGTGCAAAAGAGAGGAGAATTCAGAAGTGGGTTAAAGAGGAGGAAGCAGAATTCTGGTTAGAGAGAGAAGGAGAATCTAGAGTCAAAGGCATTTGGTGAGTTATGCCCATTTTTCCTATGCTTTTTCTCTCTACTCTATGTGTGTTCCCTTTTTTTCTCTTCTTCTATAGTGGTAGGAACATATTTATTTATATATTCTTCACCATCCATAAAATTAAGCCCTCTTTTTGCTACCCCTTCCTCACTGGTTTTTGTTTTTCATATATTTATTTAGGTTCTTGCTCTCCCTCTATCTGATTTTTGCTTCCATCCATTTCTTTATGTTTTCTCTATAAAAATAGAATGATATGATGGACAGTAGAGAAGTGGACCCCGTAGATAACGAATGATACGATGGACAACAGAGAGGTGAATGCGCCGAGGATCAGCAACAAATTGGCTAACGACCTGAACTGAATCTAAAGGGGCATAGTCAAGGCTTGCTGGTAAGAGGAAAGAATATCCACTGAATCTAAAGTGGCAAATAATAATCTAGGGACTAAAAAGAGATCTAGGACTTTCCAATGAACTTTAATCGTATCAAGAGAAGTAAACAAAGCTCTAGGCCGTAGTGAAAAGTCAAAATCATCAAGGGAGAAGCCATATTGATCAGGTGGGTGAGGTACATGTGAAGAGTGTCGTAATTAAGTAGAGCTATCAATAGGAGTAGGAAAAGAATCACTTACAGGTAGAGTGGAGGTTTGACCTTGTTCTGGTTGGTGAGATGAAATATGCATGGATTGGTGTTGTTGGCCTGCTGTGGAGGCGCTAAAAGGTGTGATGGTTTATCAGTGGAGAAATCTGGAAAGACAGGAGCAGAGGACCCTGATGATTTTGCAATTGAAGAGTAATAAAAGATGTTTTCCAAAAAGATAATATTGCGAGAAATACATATACGACGAGCAGTTGGATGATAACATAGAAACCCCTTTTGGTCGGAACAATAACCCACAAAAACACAAGTGACTGCTTGAACAAAAAATTTTGTTCGTTCATGCTGAGGAAGATGAACGAAACAAACACACAAAAAACGATGCAAGAGAGAATAATCAAGATGAACATGAAATAATTAATAATATGGAGATTATTTATGCAAAACCAAGGATGGGAGGCGATTTATGAGATAAACAGCTGTTGATGCAGTTTCAACCCAAAAACTATGAGGAATACGAGATCACGCATAAATATCCTCACAACTTTTAAGATATGGTCGTTTGACCTTTTAGTTATGTCATTCTGTTGTGGAGTATATGGACAAGTTTTCTGTGATTGAATACCCCGTGTTTTCAAAAAGTCTTGAAAATCATTTGATAAATATTTCCCCCTAGAGTCTGATCGTAAGATTTTTACTTTGGTATTAAACTGAGTGGCAATCATGGATAAAAACGTATTAAATTTGGAGAACACTTCTGATTTATGGCACATAAAGTATATCCAGGTATATCGTGTACAATCATCAATGAACAAAACAAAGTACTTATATCTCATTCTAGATAAAGTTGGAGTACGACCCCATACATCACTATAAATGAGATGGAAAGGTGCAGCTGTTTTATCTACTCGAGTTGGAAAAGGCAAACTAGTGCTTTTATTTAAAGAACAACTAATACAAAATTTATTGATAGAATTCAAATAAAGTGTTTTATTGGGCAATGAACCAGAACGAAACAAAGTATCTAATTGATTTGCATTCGGGTGACCAAGTCTCTGATGCCACATATGCCAATGTTTATTGGAAACAGAAAAATCAGAATTCAATGGAGCATAGAAAGAAGCATCATGGTTAGGTTTCTCAAATTCCAAGGTAAACAAACAACCAATTTTGCGCCCCTTACTTATCTCTCTCCCAGTGTGTTGGTCCTGTATTAGACAATTATCACGAGAAAATTAAACATTGTAACCATCACAAGAAAATTGAACATTGTAACCATCATAAACTAGTTGGCCAACGGAGATTAGATTATCGGTTAATTTAGGAACGAAGAGGACATTACGTAAATGAAAAGGTGTACCACGAGAGATAAAAAATGAAAGATTATCAGTATCAATAACATTCAGTTTCTCCCCATTAGCAGTGAGAATCTGACTATTACCTTGGTATGATTTAGTAGATGCTGGATTTGTGTGCACTCGAGTCATATGATTAGAGGCACTCGAGTTAATAAACCAAAGGGGATTTATACTAGGGGATAGGTGAGAGTTCATACCAGTCAAGCCCATAATAGAGAAAGCCATAGATATTGAGTTTTGTACCAACTGTCGAATATCATGTGATATCTGGGACATTGTCATATTTGGGTCATGAATAGTATTAGATGGAGGGGTCTCTACCTTTAATCCCTTGGAAGCATCATTAGCAGCTTAGTATGCCATGTAAAAAGGTTTCGTGTATCGAATGCCCGGTTATCTCGCCGAGAAGGATTTCAACATTCTATGATAATATGCCCAACACGTTTATAATAAGTACAAAAAATTTACTTCTTACACTAGGATGCTATTTGACCTTGTTCTTTACACTCATAACATTGCAGCAAATATGGATCCTTTTGTGATGGTGTTCTTCTAGCCCGTTGAGCTACAAGTACAGACTCTATATCTTTTTTTCCCTCAATGGTGGCTTGGATCGTGATTCTTGTTTCCTCATAAAGTAATTCACCGAGAATAGCATCCATATTTGCTAATGATTCGCGATTCAAAATATTGGCTCGAACAATTTCATAGTCTGAGCACAACTTCATCAAAAACTGCATCACCTTCCTGTCACCATTTATCTCTATTAAGCTCTTAATGTAACAAGCATTAATGATAGCTTTTAAGTTTACAAATTCATATTATGTCCACAAGTTCATGAAACCAGCATAATATTCATGAATGATTTTCTCCCCTTGACTATAAGAAAACATATCATACTTGATTTGGAAGCATCTTGCAAGATTTGATTGTTGATAAACTTTTTTCAAATATTCCCAAATTTCTTTAGCAGTATGGAAGCCTCTCATTAGCATTCCAATATCCAGATCTACAGAGTGGAGGATGCATGAGATAGTTTTTGCATTTGTTGATCTTCTATTGTTGGGTATCTTTAGTATTGGTTGTAATCGGTTCAGGTTAAGTGCCATCAACATACCTCCACCAAAAAAGCTTTGACGTTCACCTTATCCGTAGGTCCGATTCAGGCGATTCTTGGATTGTTGGAAAGCTCTTGGACTCTACTTCAAATTGGGATAGGATTTGGTAGTTTTGGGGTAATTAAATTGGGCTCACTAGGATAATGTAGTCCTAAGGATTCAGAAAACCATAGAATTTTCCAGATTTAAAATGGGGTGTCTACATTTGCCCCTCTTTGACACTCCCTTTCTTTTGAGGGACAGTTGAATGGCAAAGAAGTAGACACTTTGTTGTTCCCTGTCCTTCGAGGGGTACGTGAACGTCAAAGATAAAACAGACATTTTAAATTTCTTTCTAAGGCCACGTGGTCAGGGGGCACACCAACTATCCCTCTAAGTCATTGTGCTCACCGAGCTCACCGACCTAAAGCGCACACCAACTATCCCTCCAAATCATTGTGCTCACTGAGCTCAACCACCTAGGGCATTTTTCCTCCTAGGGTTTTTGACGTGAGATGCCGGTGAGTTACACAAGCTTGAAACTCATGTTGCTTTTTCTAGCCATGCCACTTAACTTCAGGGGGTTTTGTAGTTTGAATTTTTAACCCTGACATTTTCTTTGATCTCCTTAGGGTTTTCTAAGACTATCTATAAGAAAAGGATTTCTATAGGAAGAGACTTGTCTAGCCGAATCCTAAGTGCGAGACGAGCAATGCGTAATCATCATATACGGGTGTCCAAGCTCCTTCTTTTTTTTAATATTTTTTTAGAATTTTTTAAAGTAGGGGGAGATTTGAAATAGAACTCGGAGCAAGAATAGGTTACGATTTTAACAAAAGAATTAAATTTTTTGGGAAACACAAGACATATAGTGAAAATTTTTAAAAGAGAAAGATATTTCGAAAAACAATATTGGTTAGCAGTTTTAACTCCTACAACCATAGAGCCTCTAAGAAGTTTACGGTCATGCAGCGATGGACCATACACCTAACCCTTTTATATCAATACGGGGATAGACAGAATCCATCGAATAGGGTGGTTGTGCCTTGGATACACCCGACCTTTTTGCATCATACGGAGCTAGACGGTACCTGCCACGGCTCTTTTACATAGCACGAGTTCGACGTTTTTCCATTGAAACATGGTGGTTGTGCCCTGGAAACACCCGACCTTTCACGTCATACGGGGATAGATGGTACCTGCCTTGGCTCTTTTACATCGGATGAGTTTAACGTTTTTCCATTGAAACAAAGTAGTTGTGCCTCAGATACACCCGACCTTTCACGTCATACGGGGCTAGACGATACCTATCTCGGCTCTTTTATGTCACACAAGTTTGACATTTTTCCATTGAAAAGGGTGGTTGTGCCCTGGATACACCCGACCTTTCACGGCATACGGGGCTGGACGGTCCCTGTCTCGGCTCTTTTATGTCACACGAGTTTGATGTTTTTTCATTGAAACAAGGTGGTTGTGCCCTGGATACATCCGACCTTTCATGACATACAGGGCTAGACGATACATGTCTTGGCTCTTTTACGTACCACGAGTTTCACATTTGTCCATTGAATAGGGTGGTTGTACCCTGGATACACCCGACTTTTTATGTCATACGGGGCCAAACGGTCCATGTCTCTGCTCTTTTACGTCGCACGAGTTTGATGTTTATCCTATCTCGCCTCTTTTACGTCGCACGAGTTTGACGTTTTTTCCTAATTGGACTTTGGGACATCATACTTACACACGAGGACGAGCTTACCTCATTTCACCTCAGGGGATCCAATCGAGAGAAAAAACTCTCCCAGACTAGCCAATATCATCATTTACGAGGTTCACCCATCTCCGATATGTGGTAGTTGGTAGTTATACTCATACAAACATGGAATGCCAGGCTAGTTTCAATTCTTTATAACAAGCGTAGGAAGTTTGCTTCCAAGACGATGTCAGATCGACTAACAATTTAACCTCTTGAAGTGATAGAGGAAGTCATTTCTAAAAGAGTTTTGGAAATTAAGGGTTTTAATAATCAGATTGAGAAAATACTTTGAAAAGGGACGAGCTTTACAGTTTTGCCACCTGTGGCCCCTTTGGTGGATCTGAACGACCGACAAGGATGAGAAAGAAAGTACAAGAGAATAGAGACAAACGGCAACGGCAAAAAAAAAGGCTTTGGGGCTTCTTGGGTTCAAAACAACCCCCCTTTTTTTTTTTCTCACAGGTGGTCGTATCAACTCCCTATCGAATTTTCTGAGCTACGGTTGCGCTTTAGGCGAGCACAAAATGGGTTCGTCTCATTTTCATGTACAAAGAAATATGGGAAATGGTGGCGATCCAAATAGGCCCAATAACAACTTTGTCGCCAACCAGCAATTCAAAGAAGAGTCAAGATTTGCTTCTTGTGCCTAACTATATTTGGACGACAGTGAGAGGTTGCAATTCTAGCAAACAAAGCTTGACCTTGTATAAAATAAAGTAGGGAATTATACTAAATCAATGAAGGAATAAAAATAAAATAAAATTGAATAGTCAAGGAACCTTCACATTTGAGGTCCCTACTCAGAGAGGGAGAGAGAAGAGGTATGTGGCTCCTGCCCTGTTTCTGTGATGACACTGAAGATGGGACTCGAACAAGCGGAGGCCAAGCTTTTCTCTCTCAAGGTTGAGTCGGCTGCAGGAGAGCTGATGAGATCGATTGCTCCTATACCTTGTTAAATTTTTGAATCCTCCATAGAAATCTTTGTGTATCGATTAATTGTCAAGATTATACAAAGTCCCGTATACATATACGGCTAATCAGTTATTAATAATAACGAACTAATCTAGTCTTACCAAGAGATGTCTATATCAAATTCAAGATAACTTAAAATTAAAAACTATCATCAACTATCTCTATTTCTTCAACTATCTCTATCTCTACAAAACACAAATGGTGCTCGAATTCATGCCCATATCACCATAAGAAAGAGGACAGAGCAACTCAACTACCTTTGCTTTGCCTCTCGACTCGATGCCATGGCATCTAATCTTTGTCACCAGAGAAAGCTCAAAGGCTATCAAAAACCAATGGCGAGCATTGTTAAGTCCCTTCAGGGGGCCTCGTCAGTAGGAGCCTCTTTGAGAGGTTGTTCCAAGAAGCATGATGCATGCCAATATGTTGATCTGTTCGGTATAATATACACCAGAAATGTGGAGGTTTCCATCTAAACATTTCTACTACGGTCTTTTGACTAATAATCAGAGTGGCTGAAGAAATTTACTACTCCAAGGGTCCTCTGCTGAGACCCCTCGCATTTTATGACTGTGCACTTGGAAGAGAATCTCACATAGGTGGGTCTGGTTCTTACCAGATTATAATGAAACCCATTTTGTTTGAGATGATATGATCTTCAGAAGACTTTCAACTGTTATGGTGGTACTGTGGTCTTAAAAGAGAAGTGGAGGAGACATTGAACTAGAAGAAGGAATGCATTTCAAATGCAAGACCCTAATGTAATTATGATGTTGTATGTCGCTATTAAATTCAGTTCTTTCATAATTCTTCATTTAGATTCACGGTTACGGTTCTTCTTGTTACATTTTGAGGTACTTTAATTTCATAGTATTATATCCCTACTTAGATTTCACGTGAAACCAGAGTAGATAATCACCGTCTAAATATATGGATGGATGGTGATACAAAGAGAGTGGACCAACCTCTTTTTTAGTTATTCTCAGTGTTAACCGTCACAAAGATGCTTAAGACTAGAAAAAGGCATAACTTAATACACATCACATCAGGTAAATAATTATTATAAAATAGTTGCTTTGCAGTGGAGAATATTTAGTTCAAAGAATAATTAATTATTATAAGGAAAAAATTTATATAAGGTTGCAGCCTGAAAATGTAGAATTACAGATGCATCTAAAAAATCCATCGGAGAATATTGTTTTAATGTTGAAAAACCTTCTAATTGATCATCTCAACATCAAGATATATGAATATGAAAAAAAATAAATGATTTTGAATCCCAGAAATAGTGCACCTTGCAACACATTATCTAGACCATTCATTTTCAAGATTTTCATATATTTATAGATCTACTTGATTTTGACTATTTTCAAGTTTCAAAATTTATAATTAGATATAAAAATAGATTTTGAGATAATCCTAAGAATTTTTTACACCAAAATTATATGTCACAAAATTTTTTGGAGGTGCGCCTAAATTGGATTATTTAAGGTTGCAACCTTATAGAAATTGCACCCTTATTATAAAATATCATGGGAAAAGTTTATATAGGGTTGCAACCTTAAAATGTAGAATTACATATGCATCTCAAAAATCCATTGGAAAATATTATTTTAATATTAAAAGTTTTTTTTACTAATTGGAATGATCTGAAATTTGGAGCGTGTGTACATCTTAGTGAAGAGCGCCTAATAAAAATATGGAAAAAATAATTCGTACAAAATAAATTGACCAAAATACCTCTATAAAGTTTCGGAGGTATTTTGATCAATTTATATTTTGTAAATTACTATTTTCATATTTTTATTAGGTGCGTCTTACTAAGATTTACATGAATTCCAAATTCCAAGTAATTTAGATATGTAGAAAAAAAAATGAAAATTAAAACACTACCAGACAACTGTGACTATACGATGAAGTTTGGATGATGGTGAGGGTAGGCGAAATCACTTTTCATTTTTGCCTATAGGAGTTGGGTAGAGTTTTCCTATATATATATATATATATATATATATATATATATATATATATATATATATATATATATATATATATATATATATATATATATAGAGAGAGAGAGAGAGAGAGAAAGAGAGAGAGAGAGAAGTCTTAAAAATGCCTAGGGGTGAATTCCAATAGTCTTTTGCCCCCTTATAATGTAGAACTAGAAAAAGGTTATATAATGATGCTACCTTATAATGTAGAACTACGGATGCCCCCCCTTAAAAATCATCGGAAAAGGTACTTTTAATGTTTTAATGTTGAAAATTCCTTTGATTGATCATCTAGACATCGAGATGTATGACTATGAAAAATTAAAAAAATTTAAGTCTCAGAAATAGTGTATTTTACAACATATTATCTACACCATCCATTTTCTAGATTTTCATATGTTTATAGATCTACTTGATTTTAACCATTTTTTAAATTTTAAATTTTATAATTAGACATAAAAATAGATTTTAAGATAATCCTAATAACATTTTACATCAAAATTATATATCATGATAAAATTTGAAGGGCACCTTACTTCTACACCTACGGAGGCGTCCGTATGCCAACTGCACTCATATATATTATACTAATATGTAATTTATGATACTGAAATATACAAAATTATCACTGTTGTATAACGACAGTAATGCAGGAATTATATTATTATATAGTTTACATTAATTATAATCATTATTAAAAATTATAATAAAACTACAATTATATATGTTAATATTTATAACTAAATATTTATAATTATAATATTGTTGTTTATTACTTATACTTATATTATTCATAGATCAAAAAAATAAATTGTTGCAATTAAACAATGAGTTTCACAAAAAATGAAACTTTTACATGGGTCCAGATGTAATAAATTTTATTAGCGTGCATTTTCTTATTCATGCAAGCACCGAGCATAACTTCATTTTGCCTGCATAAAAGGACAACCAACAATTAAAATCAAACATTTTATCAATATCTATAGAGTAATGATCCTATGAGACCCTCCTACACCCTTGTGCGTAGGACTTTAGAGGATCACCATTAAATTTGGTACAGATATCTAAAAAAGTCAGGCCTTACACCCATGTGATAACTTTTCTAGAGATCTATGTCAAATTTAATGGTGATTCTTTAGAATCCTGCACACATGAGTGTGGAAGGGTCTCATAGGATCATTATTTATATCTATAATACCTAATATCGAACAATTAAAAATTTTGTAGTTCTTACATTGATTGTTAAACTAACTTCCAAGTAAAAGTAATACTAGAGAACGGAAAAAAAAAACCTTTGAACCCTTCCATCAAGTTTGCATGAATGGCATGAAGTGGAATAAAGAATTATCTGAGGCCAAGAAAAGGGCAAAAGTTGTACCTTCTAGATCGATTATTTGAAGCATTGTGGATCCGTTAGGTGAAGAGATAGCATAAAAGATTGAAGACAACATAAAAATATAGGTGCAAAACAATGTAAAAGAAAATAAGAGAACATAACATATTAGCATGGAAAGCATAGCATACATCTCTTCCGGTAAGGGTGACACCTAGTAACATGTTCAGCCTGTAAGGGTGACACCTTGTAAAGATTATTGGAGGGGGGAAAGGTTTATACAAGGATGCAACATCAAAAATTTATCCGAAAAAGTAGTTTTAATGTTGAAAAATCCTTTGATTGATCATCTTGATATCGAGATGTATGACCATGAAAAATAAAAGGATTTTAAGTCTAAAAAATAATGCATTTTACAACATATTATCTACACCGTCCATTTTCAAAATCTTCATATGTTTATAGATCTATTTGATTTTAACCAATTTTTAAATTTAAAATTTTATATAATTATATATAAAAATAGATTTTGAGATAATCCTAAAAACATTTTACATCAAAATTATATACTATGATAAAATTTGAAGGTGCACCTTACCGCTACAGCTACGGATGCATCCCTATACCAACTGCACCTTTCTGAGAGAAATTTAAATGAGAGAGATAAGACAGTCATACGTAGAAGGATTTTAGAAATTGTCATTGGGTTTCAGGAGAGAATATTGAAAGAGATAAAATTTTAACTTTTAAACTCTTTACGTTTATCATTTTTAAAAATCTAAGAAACCGTATAAATTCAAGAAGAGAGGGAAAAAAATCACATAATAAAAGTGATAATTGATAAATTTTAAATATAAGTTCAAGGAGAGTTAAGAAAATAAAAATTTGAAAATAAGAAATATATACCCCATAAATAGAAGGAGAGACACAAAAAATAAATAAAAAATTTAAAAATAATATAAAGGCAATGATAAAAATTTGACGTACTTATCTGAGGGTCGCAGGTTATAAAAATATCATTATTTTACTTCTTAAAAAAATTATTTCAAAGTATTACAGTTGTGAGAACGGATCACAAACTATATATGAAACATGGAAAATTTGCTAAAAGATGAACTCAATTTTTATAACTTAAAAAGGAAAAATAAGCAAATGAAAGTTTAAAACATTAAAAATTCAAAATTTTAAACTAAAAGAGATCTAAAGTTGGTTTCTACTTTTCTACGAATTAAGAGTATGTATTTAATTTCAACTATTAGAAATATTTTGATAAAAATTATAATTGACTAAAATTTTAAGAAGCATGAAAATACAAAAAACAAACTTATTTTTAAAAAATTAAAAGTATTAATTATAAAAATAAAGTAATTTTTTAAAGAGATAAACTATTTCAATCTCTTTGAATTTGAAAGACAAAATTTTTATTATTTGACATAAAAAATATAGAATAGCATAAATATTCATTTTTTAGTACTTATATTGTGGTATGATCTCTGTTCTTAAATTGGGCGGTTGTTCATATCTCATTCGCATCCATCAATTGTGTTTTTAAATCCTACTTGATCATCGGAATCCCTACAAATTAGGTTCAAAGATGTGCTTTCTTCATTGGGAACAATACCACATACGAATCTCTGTCTTTCCAAAACATTTATCTTTTTTTCGTTTTTTTGGCTTATTCCGTGGGGAAGATAGCGCCTTACCCATTTTTTTAAATAGATTAGGAGTTAGACTTTTTGGAATATATTATTGGGGGTGGTGTTAGTGGTGAGAATGAAATTTAAATAGATTAGGAGTTAGACTTTTTGGAATATATTATTGGGGTGGTGTTAGTGGTGAGAATGAAATTTAAATAGATTAGGAGTTAGACTTTTTGGAATATATTATTGGGGTGATGTTAGTGGTGAGAATGAAATTAGGGTGTGGGGTACTACCATAATTCGCAAGTCGGGGACTATCAATCGGCTCATCATAAAATCGAAAATAAATCGTTTTTATTTTAAAAAGTCGGATGAAAAAATCGGGTAAAAAATACAGATAGGCTAAAATACTTCATATAAAGATATCGCTAATATATCGGATTAGGCTAAACAAATTGGAGTAAAAAAATCGAATGAATTTATAATATTAGAAATTTTATTATTCTAAAAAATAAAAATTATGTCAAAACTATCAATAACTAATTCATCCATAAAAACTCTACTAGACTAATATAATTGAGTCAATTAATTTAGATGCCCTGTGACTCTCATCTAATCATCTAATATTAAATACATAATTAACTAGTATATACCAAAAAACATGTACCATATCAATCTACCCATGACATATTTTAAGAAACATCGCACCTACTTATTACAAACCAAAAAAAAATATATTATATAAATTTATTTATTAAATACTTTTAACTATAGTATGGTGACAAATATACTACATAAATTCATTAAATACTTAAAACATCACACCTACTTAGCTGGTACCAAAATAAAAGTTCACGATTTTTCTTTCTCATTACAATAATTTAACTATAATATGGGGATTATGGTCACTACATAACTATGGTTAAAGTTTTATAAATTTCTTCAATTGAAAATAGGCTCCTAGATATTTGGGTTTCACATCTCTCTATTTACGGTTTAGAGAGAGAAAAAAGGATGAAGGAAGAGGCTCATAGCCTTTAGGGTTTATAGAGGGAAAAGAAGGAAGTAGGAAAAGTTCATCAGCTTTGGTTTATAGAGAGAGAAGAAGGAAGAAGGAAGAGTTCATAAGCTTTATAAACCCTAATGGAAGAGGACCTAACTGATTTTTAGAGAAAAAAAGGAAAGGAAGAGGGGATACTGATTTGGGATAGTTTGAAGAGGATTTTTCTCTCTGATTTGAGTTGTTGTTGTTTAAGAGAAAGCCATAGAAAATCCTAATTATACTGATTTGTGAAGAGGCCCTAATTGATTTTTTGATTTGTGAAGAGGCCTTGATTTTTAGAGAGAGAAAAAGAATAGGGCTTTTCATTTTGTGGGGGAAACGGCAAGTTTGGGAGATTGCTTGCACATGTAAGTTTACAGTTTACACTATATTGTTTATCTTTGTTATCACATAATCAAAAGCCTGCACTCACACTCTCTGCTTCTCATTCATTAGTAAAAGACTATGTTTTGAGCTCTAATTTGTGCCATAAACATTATTTTCATAAAAATAATTATCACAAATAATAACAGAAATCTACATGTATATGATTTTCTTTACAGAATGATTTACTTTACGAAATGATTTGCTATAAATTCTATTATTTCATTTACACAATGATTTTCCACAATAACAACTTTGTTTAAATTTTTTAAAAAAGGGATAAATTTTCATACTTTCAATGTGCAACTGTGGCTTTGAAGAGCACAGTGGGGATACAAATTTCTATTTTGGGATTTTTTTTTAAAATAATATTTGTTTTTCAAAAGAATGAAAGTAGTAATGGCTACAATACAAAAAACAGGGAAAAAAAATTATAGGTAAAAAACGATACGATTTTTTGGCCTAATTTAAATCGAATTCTAAAAAAAATCGTGTTTTAAACATTTGTATGAAAAGTACGCGATTTTTTCACAACCTTTTCAAAAGGTTGCCGTTTAAAGTTGTTTCCGTAAAATTGCCAATTTTTTTAAAAAAACACCAATTAAAAGGCGATTTACGAACTATGAGTACTACCACCACGACCCTAGCCCTTTTTCCATTTTATTTATTTTCATCTCTAGACTTAAATGGGGGTTGTCGTTAAGAACTCATTCTCATCCATCAATTTTTTTTAAAATTTCTCCTTGATCTAATGAATCCCTACAAATGATAAAACTTTCTCCATGATCTAATGAATCCCTACAAATGATAAAACTTTCTTCGTTGGAACGTACGAATCTACATCTTTCTGAAAATTGTCTTTCAAAATATGGCATGTTTATTTAAGGAGTGATTCTCTCTCTCGCAAATTGTGTCGTACCCTCTCTCTCTCTCTCTCAAATTGTGCTCTCTCTGTCTTCCTTTAAAGAAGGCAATGCGTCTTACAATCTACAAATTAAGTTCAAAGCTAAGCTTTCTTCATTGGGAACAATACATATGAATACGTATCTTTCCAAAAATTGTCTTTCAAAATACGGTACGTTTAGGCAATGATTTATTTTCTCTCTCAAATTGAGTCGTATTCTCTCTCTCTAAAATTAAGATAACTCTCTCTCTCTCTCAAATTGCTCTCTCTCTTTCTCTCAAAAGTGCGTATTCTCTCTCTCTCTTCTCTTAAAGAAGGGAATATGTCCCATAATGATGGGAATGTGCCTCACAATTTCTCAAGAATTGGGACCTTTTTTTTATTTTTGTGAGACATGTTAACCTGACATAATAATATTGTATAAAATGAAAATGCATATCATAATACCCGTTTATTGGGCAAGAAAAAGTCAGGTCTAGCCCTAGCGCAACCATATTGCCAATAGGACAGGCCGTCTAGGCCCAGCTTGGACTAGCTTGGCTGGGCCAAAGAAACCAAAAAGCCAGGGCCCAAGCCGGCCCTAGCCCTATCAATGCCGAGCCAGGTTAGCTAGAATTAAAAAAATGAAAACCAAAAGTAAATAAAACGAGGGCAGGGCCGGGCTGCCCTTGCCCAGGTCTAACCCTCATGCCATAGTTTGTGCCCCAAGCCCTAGTGTTTTAGCCCTGCGCATGCCACATGACCACCACTACCTACCCCAAAATCAATTGAAGTGATTCTGGACCATGCAAGCCCACAAGATGAACGCGAAGTTGTACCTTACCTCTACAGCTACGGATGCATCTGTATGCCAACTGCACCCATTTCTAAAACACCCTAGAACAAAATCAATTCTTTAAAATCTATTTTTATATTTTGTTTAACCCGTTTTTTGCCCCAGTTGGGACCTGCCCAATTAGTTAGGGTGAGCCGGCCAGTTTTCGGGTTACTCAAACTCCGGCTTTAGCCAGTTTTTGGGTCTGGTTCGTAGAATGGAACACTGATTGTACACACTGAATTGCAAAGGCTCACGTATGAAGAAGAAATGTCTAGACACATTTCTACATTTGCATTCTCCAATATATAAAGCATTTACTTTAAAGATGGATGTAAATATGTTGTCTATTTAAAAACATTGAAATTAACTGTCTAAATATTTTTTTAGTATAATTATTATTTTAAATATTATTTTTTATTTTTTTTATTTTTTTTTAATATATATGATCTCAGTGTTAAAAGTCCAAAAATCCACTTTAAAAATAAATTTTTAAGAGGAGACTCATTTATAGCTAGACTAGTAGAAACCGTGTCCTTTAATTATTCGCTATGGGGATTGACGTCATGCGTTGCCTCAGCAAAGCTCTCTCTCCAATGGATTGAATAAAGATTATATTAGGGTCCACTGGTAGGTCTGACTGTCAAGGATTTCATCTCATCTTTCCTTATAGATGAGCTGTTGTTACAGAGCTCCTCGTCCCCTTCCGCATGCCGTCCCCCAATCTCCAGCACAACAAGAAAACCCCATCTAATGGTTTTTCTCCAAGGTTGAAGCAGCTCCAGCACCGGAAATGGCGAACACGCCAGCATCTCCGGTCAGTGGATGCCGGAAAATGTCGCACAGGGAAGTGGAGCGGCAGCGGCGTCATGAGATGGCCACCCTCTGTGTTTCTCTCAGATCTCTCCTTCCCCATGAGTACCTTAAGGTAAGTAGAATAAATGAGTCTTGGTTCTCCTCTTTTGATTCATAGCAACAACTCCATGGGTTTGACCATTTGGCTGCTAATTGATTGATGCCATGGTGTATTAGGGCAAACGGTCAATATCTGATCAGGTGACTCAGGCTTCCAGCTACATTGCACACAAGCAGAAGAAGATCCGGGAGCTAATCGAAGTGAGAGACGATCTGAGAAGGGGCTGTGAGTGCAAACACTCAGTGTTGCCCGACATTAGCTGCGGCATGGTCGAGAAATTGGAGGTGAGGGAGTTGGGAGAAGGGGTAGAGGTGGTAATGGGTGGGTTGAGCAGAGAGGGGGGCCGACGGTGCATGTCTTGCCTGGTGGGTGCGATGGAAGAGTCGATTGGACTGGACGTGGTGTCGTGCTCGTCTTCGAGCAGAGGGGATCAGTGGTTCCATGTTGTGCAGTCGACGAGGAAGGTGAGTGGTGGTACAGAGGTCGATATAAGAGAGATCAAAAGGAAGTTGGTGCAAGCTCTTCAACGCCCTCTTTGATCAATTATCCCCCTATTGTCTTCCATTTGCTCTCTTCAATCGTATTCCAGTTCTGATTCATTTCTCCTATGCCAATTCAATTTGACCATTTTCTTTCTCCAAGCGTATTCCATGTTTGATTGATTTCTCCTATGCCAATTCGATTTGATCACAGTTTGTTGTTTGCTTGCTGGTTTAAGATTGTGAGAGGGATAGAAACTGTTACTCAATGATTTTGATATTTTTGTTTGTGGGTTTGATGTAGATTGAAAAGTTCATGTTGGGTATTGATGTGTTTCATTATCTTCTACAAAATTTTTACAGTTCCCTGTCCTTGTAAAGCCATTCATGAATTATTGAAGGGATTAGTTTTGAGTAGAGGTCTTTTGTTATTTCATGGTAAAAGATCATAGGCCAATCCAACTTATACAAAACCAGTGTTTGAAAAATCGATCGACGTATTCGGACTCGGGCAGTAGGCTAGCGGGAGTTGTACCGAGTAGGGGTCTAACTCGGGTCTTAAAACATTCAAAAGCATTATAAAAATTTCAAAAAAAAGAAATCAATGTCTAACATGTTTTTTTTTTATGTTTTCTATGGGAAAGATTGGAATGTATTTTGATGATGAATACTTATTTTTTCTTTTCCCATCTTTTTAGGTAATTTCCTAAATAGCCCCATCACAAACTGATGCTTCAACATCCAACTTTTTTTCATATGATTTTAGATTTTTTTTGTATTTTTTTTCTTTTTTTCCTTCTTCTGCTACTTTACTTTGCTCGAGTTCGGACTTGGGCCTACAATACCTGGCCTGAGTTTGGACTCGAGCAGTAGTTGGCTCAGGCATGGGCGGTGTCCTCAGTCCAAGTCGTTGTTTTGAACACAGCACGAGATCATGCAGGAACTCATTCTCAAGTCTGTTGCCTACCATGGATGGTGGAGACCATATGTAATTCCATCAAAAACCAGCCATTGTCCAAGTCGTCAGAGGCCACAGACATTGAAGACAAGGGTCCTACTACTTCTAGGATCCATCCCAGTTATTATTTTGCATTTCATCCGTATTACGTTGGTTCTTTTAATTCAGTTTTTTACTACAGTTTCCAAATTACCATAACGAATAGGTATTGAAAAGAAACAAAGAAACCAAAAGGAACAAAATATTTTCAAGGTAAATAAAGGAAGAGAAAGGTTTTATACTTCTCCTATAGCATAGAAGTTCTATCCTTCTCCTACCATCCAGCGGTCCAATTTTGATCAAGAGAGCCGCTCACCGTTTAATTTTAGATTTGATGTCTCAAAGAATTTTATTTTTAGTTTTTTTATAAAAGTTGTATGAATATGAAATTTGGTATGTGTCATCTTTTCATTGGGGCGCACCTATAAAAAAATATTTAAATTAAATTTTTTGATAAAATATAATGATCAAAATACCTTTTGAATCTTTCAAAGGTATTTTGGTCATTTTATTTTATTGAAAATATTTTTTTTATATTTTTCGCTTGTGCGAGTTTAATAGAGAAATGAATGTCCAAAATTTGTTATGAAAATAATTTCATATAAAAAAAATTAAAAATAAAATAATGTAGAGACATGACATTGTGATTGGGACAACGTTAGCTGTCCATCTAGAATGGACGGTTGGATAAGGAGAAGTATATAAGTTTTATGCTGTGGAGAAAGCATTAAAAAACTTGCCCAAAGAATTCGAAAACTGAAATAATATATTTGGTAAGTACTCCAAGGTTTATTTATTTACACACCAAGTAAAGATTGCATTTTTTTATTTTTTGGCAACCAGCTTTGTAGTGGCCTTCCAACTTCAATCAAATACAATCTTTTGGCAACCAGTTTTGAAGTGGCCTTCCAACTTCAATCAAATACAATCTGACATTTATGTAGAGGGATATTTCTTACTGGAATTCCAAACTTGAATACAAATGGCTCAAATCAAAAAAATAATGCAAAGCAAAACAAGATAGTAGATAAAATTTAGAAAACAGTTTCTGATTACCCTGAAATTTCAAATGCCGGAATGAGAAGGGTAAAATCTTTCAAAATATATCGTCAAATTGTTCTCTAAAATACCACATTATCTACAATTAGGTTCTCTTCTATGATATCCTTCAGGCCTGACCAGAATTCGTTCGACCCTTACTTGAGGCAATCCCTCAAAACTAAGGGACGTGATTCAGTCTATCAAACTAAATTTTATAATCAAGGTTTTCTACAATTGTTTAATCTTTAAAGCGTTTCATGATATAGGGGCATTCAAACTAAGCACAGGTGTTGCTTATTCATATTTACTGATGGAAAATTGTCTCATGCGGGATGGATCGCATAAGAACAAATGCGGTAAAAAAAAAGGTGTAAAGCATCCATTTTAAAGTGTTGCAAGTGGGTGTTCCATCTAAAAACAAGCATTCATCTTAAAGATGGTTGTAAGTAGGTGTTCCATTTAAAAACAATGCAAATAACGGTCTAAATGTTTTCTTCTTAGAATTATAGTTTTTAGTTTTTAAAATTTATTTATTTTTTCATATTCATGATCTCCGTGTAAGAGATTACATGTCTTTAAAAATTAAGTCCAAAAATCCATCTCAAAAATATATTTATTAATAGGCCCGCATTTCTACATATGCGGGCTTGGCCGCATAGAAACAGGGTCCTCTGCTATTCTTCAAACTTGTTTGGAAAAATTATAAAAAACCCCCAAAACCACGCTTTCTATACAATTTACCCCCACCCGAACTTTTTCTCTCACATTTTCCCCAAAACAAACTTTCTATGAAAATACAGCCCCAAGGGATAGAGCTCATTTGTTTAGATGGAAATGCCCTTTCCATACACAGAACAACATTTTTTACGTTGAATTTTGGAACCCAGTAGAACATTGTCGAAACGCACCATCACGTTGTCGGAGCGCTTAAGTACCCGACCGCCTAAGACAACTACGAGACTGAAACGGAGTGCCGGAGCTTTACTGCCATACCGCACTTACACAGTGCCGAAGCCTTACTGCCGGACCCCACTTACACAGTGCCGGAGCGTTACTGCCGTACCGTACTTTATACATTGTTGAAGCCTTACTGCCAAACCGCACTTTACACAGTGTCGAAGTGATACTACCGGACGACATTTACATAGTGCCGGAACCCTATTTTGGTGGGATAGATGAGAGAGACGTGGATAATGTAAAAGTATTGAAGGTAGTTTAGGTACTTTTTTTTTTTTATTGATTGGAAGAGTATTTGCAAAGAAAATGTATTTCGAAAAAAAAAATGAGAAAAAAAGTTCGGTTGGGGTAAGTTAAAAAGAAGGTGTATGCTGGGTTTTTTTTATTATTTTTTATTATTTTTTTTTTTAAAAAAAAATTCCCATCTTGTTTTGACCTTTGATAGGACACGCACACGAGGTCAACACGAACTTTATTAATGCATTGAATGTTGCTGGATGGGAGAGGGTCCCGCCAAAGACGTACTAAATGAAGTCCATGTGCATACCCAATGCTAATAAGTTCTATCTCTCGACCTCTAGACAAGACAATAATAGTGACTTAAAATTATCGTCCTTGGAGCATAATCTCAACTATTTGAAGTGGCTATTGAATGTGAAAAAGGCCCATCTTGACTATTCTGTGCACTTTGCCCCCCACACAAGATTTCCATATCCGTAATCACGTTCCTTACATTATTGCTACCACTGTTTGAAAAACGGCAGGCCAATTAAAGGAAGGCACTGGTATTATATAAATAAATAAATAATGTCCCATACGAAAAGTTGGATTATACTAAGTAGCATTAGTTGGCGGATTCCTTCAATAATTGGGGTGTGACTTTCTTATAGGCTGGATTGGGACCATTTTGTAGATATAGTACATATGGTTCATCGACATCAACAGTTTTTCTTTCTTGTATTGGGCAATATTGTGAAAGGGATGAAATATTAATATATATAGTACAAGTTCGTCGTGCATAATCCGTAAATGGATTGGACATGTAGTATTCCGGTTATAGCACCTGGGTGCGCATAGCACTGCGTCTCCAAGTTCTATTCTTATATAATCCTGTCAACAAAAAAAATTAATTTATTATATTTACATGCTTTCTACATGATTAAATATTGATTATTTGATAAATATAGAAAATGCTATATAATATTATAAAAAGGTTTTAGAAAAAATTATATAAATAACTTTTTATTTTATGTTATTATCAAAATACCTAAAACTTTCCATTATTACTCATATTTCTGTTTTCTGAACTTCATAACGATTTTTTAAAAAATGATCAAATTGTCAATTTTCGGTATTTTAAAAACCGAAAAAATAACCCCTTCGTCTCTCACTACTGTAACATTTCGGTCTCTACTCTTGCTCTTTGCAATTTTTTCTCTCTTTCTTTTCTCACAGTAAATCTGTCTCTCACCCTCGTGCCCTTTGCCTTTGCTGCTTCCCTCTCTCTACTCTGAAACTTGCCTAATTTCCTCATCTCCATCTCTCTATCTTGGATTTTTCTTGTTGGGTTTGGTGATAGCTAAATCACTATACCCATATTTTCTTCTAATGATTATGATATTATAGGAAATAAAAAATTGATTTTCAAAAAAGAAAGAGATATCTTTATAACAGAGAGTGAAAGAAGACATAATACTCATGGCCTCCGAGAGAAGCAGTATTCCAATAAGTATTGAGTTGGATAACTTCTACTTTTAGAGAGAGAAAATATTTATGTTACTCTCGATGTTATTTTTCTGGTAACGGTATTACGGTGGGAAAGAGATTGATCGACGGTATTGCTCGGTCAAGAGAGCGGGTTTAAAAAGAAGATCGGTGATGGTCTTTTACCAATGTTTAGAGATAGGTATTATCTCTTGTAACCCAAAACTGTAATTTTTCAATGTGATAATAGACTTCTAGTTGCCGAGGCCGTAGATATAGCTCTACAGGTGAACTACCTAAATCGTGTGTTGTTGTAGTGTGTTTTTTATATTTTTTTTATTTTTCACGCTTGATTATAGTTGTATTCATCTACTTTGTATTTGGCCAATTCAGTGCACGATCTTAAGTGAGATCCTGATATTTAGGATTCCCGTTTCGGCAAGTTAGGGGTTTACTCCCCTCGGTGCTTATCTCTTAGCTCTCTTCCACATTTTTTGGCTCATTGACTTATGGTCTGTATTTTCTCTCTCTTGGCGTTTCTTTGGAACTCCCATCTTCTACTTTTTGGTAGTTTCCCCCCTCTCGGACTAGACTCACCATTTTTACTATTTTCAGTTTGCATTGTTTTGGAACTTCCTACTTTTCTTCTTCTGTATTTCTAGTTCTCTCTCTCTAACTCTGGAACCACCTATCTTCCCCCTCTTTCTAGTTTTTCTTTTTGGGTCCATCATATTTAGCCATGGCTGTGAGGAAAGGGAGCATGCTTCCGCAAACTGCCAGCCTCAAACAGACCATGAAACAGTGCTTGTCGAGCTTGGGGAGAAAACAGAGGTCTGATTCTGATGAAAATTAAGAAGAATTTGGTTTTTATGGCGATGTTCCAAAGGACATTTCTCGGATTATGTTGGAGAGAAGCGTATTTGTTTTGTGGTTCCAATTTCTTGCTTAAGTGATCCTCAGTTTTAGCCACTCTTCCAAAGAGCAGGAGAAGAATTTGGATTTGACCATGACATAGGAATCACCATTCCTTGTGAGAATGGGTTTTCGCTCTCTGACCTCTTCCATCCTCAGATGAGAGAGAGAGAAAGAGATTAATTGTTCTTTTTTTAATGTGATTTTGGCTGGAGGCCCCCCATTGTGTGAGGGCAGGTAGCAGCCACTGTACATTTTTATTGCAGCATGAGATAGTGCAGAGTGTTGATGCACTTCTCCTTGAAAGAGCATTGGACGGAGTTTTTCCTCAAGATTTTTGTAATATATTATATTTCAATTCCTTTATCAACCATGGAATTTTCTCTCTCTAATTTTTGTGAATCTATGTAATTTTTTCTCTCTAAATTTTGTGAATCTATGGAATTTTCTCGCTCTAAATTTTTGTGAATCTATGGGATTTCTTGTGAGGTAGGTTAGAGAGAGAAATTTGCGAAGTGAAGAAAGAGGAGCCCCAGAAGTTCGTGGTGCGAGAGAAGCAGGGATCAAAGGGTTAAACGGATACTACCCAGTTTTTTTATTTTGAGAAGCAGGGTTCAAAGGGGTTAAATCTACACTGTCAAATTTAGGTTTTTGAAAAATAAAAAATGGTTCGTTTCGTTTAAAAAAAAAAAAAAAGTCATGAAGTTTATAAAATGGACATACGTGTAATAATAAAAAGTATTAGGTATTTTGATAATAATAAAAAATAAAATAAATATATATATAATTTTTTAAAATTTATATATATATTTTTTTAATTTTATTTGGATAAATCAATGTGTATTATAACAAGGTTGATTAAGGTATAGCAATCAAATAAATCGACTAGAAGAACTCATTTTTTTGCTTTTTGAATGATAAATTGACTTTTTTAAGAGAATCTTTTGTTGAACTTTTAATTATAACTCAGACCTGGTAAGAATGGAAATGTAGATGTCACCTTATGAGACCTACCATATTGGCCACCCCTGCCTGGGCTCACTTTGAGGAAACGCATAACAAATTTATCTATGGAGAAAGTTCAGATAAGGTTTACACTTTAAATTTTAGAATTAAGGTGTATCTCAAAATTCTATAGGAAAATACAATTTTGATAATGAAAAACCATCAAATTGATCATCTCACGTCTGGATGCATGGATATGGATAGAAAAATAAAGCTTTTAAGTCCAAAAACCTAATACATCGTCCAACTCACCTTTTAGACCATCAATCTTCAAGATTTTCATGTGTTTATAGATCTGCGTTATTTGAACTATTTTTAGAGTTTAAAAATTTATAATTAAAGATAAAAAATAGGTTCTCAAGCCATACTAAAAATTTTCAATACCAAATTGCATCTTAAGACAAAGTTTGGAGGTGCAGTGTACTGTAATAGTTTAAGGTTGCAAGCCTATGCAAACCACACCCTTAATCTATGTATAGCAATTGTTGTAACATTATTGTCCATGAACATGAATGCTTATTGTAGACGCCAAGAATTGATTGACTTGCTATAACCTTATCATATCCCCCAAAATTAATACAAAGGAAATCTATCAAATTGTCCGCAAATGATGAACAATTATACACTTTGCTCGAGTCTCTTTTGATTTAATTTTTTTAAAAAAATTTATATAAGTTTGATACCTTATATTATAGAATTAAAGTGCACCTTAAAAATTACAAAAAAAAGGTATTTTAATATTTAAAAACCATATAATTGACCAGCTCAACGATTAACCTTTATGTATGGGTGTTGTTTCAATAAGGTTGCAACCTTAAACAATTCAATTAAGGCGCACTTCCAAATTTTATTATAACATATAATTTTGGTTTAAAAATTCTTATGATTATCTTAAAATGTATTTTTATATCTAATTATAATATTTTAAACTTTAAATATGGTTAAAATCATATAGATCTATAAACATGTGAAAATCTTGAAAATGGATGGTCTAGATAATATATTATAAAATGCATTATTTTTACGACTTAAAATATTTTTCTACCGTTTTTAAGGTTGTAACCTGATATAAACTTTTCCCTTTATTGTATTGAATAGATATTTTTAACTGGTATTCCAATCTTGCATGCAAAAGGCTCAAATAAAAAACATATACAAAGAAAAGCATGTCCACGAGGTTATCACATCTCATTAATGCATTGGATGTTGTTTGATGGAAGAGGTCCCACAAAACACGTTCATTCTATCCTTTTGTCACATTCTAACCTATGGATTGATTTGGCGGGATGTGATTATATAACATGCGGTGATTGTTTTCATTGTGACCATGTGGATCTTATTATACTTTTTTGTGTTTTTTTTTATTTTGATCCCAGAACAGGTTTTATTTGTTAAGCTAGTTTTTTGCTAAAAATCAAAACGAAAAAGTTTATATAAAGTTGCAACTCTAAATATAAAACTACATATACACCTCAAAAATCAATAAAAAAAAAGCTGTTTTAATGCTAAGAAGCCCTCGAATTGATCATCTTGACAACTAAATATTCGAATAGAAAAAACAAAAATTTGAGTCCCATAAATAATGCATCTTGCAACCCATTATCTAGACAGTTCATTTTCAATTATAGATCTACTTGATTTTAACCATTTTAGAAGTAAAATTTTATAATTAAATATAAAAATAAGTTTTAATATAAAACAATTTTATACCAAAATTATGATAAAATTTGGAGTTGCACCTTAAATGGATTGTTTAAGGTTGCAAGCTTATAAAAACCACACCCAAATCAAAATGAATCTGCACTTCTCATAAAAAACACAAATGACCACTTTTTTTCAGAAGATGCTTTTAAATCATTTTGTTGTTGGGAAGGTTTCACTACTTTAGAGTAGCTCATGAGTCATGACCAAACCCAAAATAACATAATGACTTTAGTCGAAAAGAGTTCAAAATAGAAAACACATCAAATAAATGCAAATACTCAATAACTAGAAGGGAGAGTTCAAATAGAAAACACATCTTCCCATTCAACACAAAATCCAGAGACAAACAATCCAGAGAGGGGAAGAGGAACAAGTCAAAATAAAAGTTTGATTTTCCAAGTCAATGCAAACAAACCAACATAGATCAATATACACAGCCCATCTTCCCAACCAAACAACCAGAAAACGATCAAATAAGAAACCCATCGTCCCAACCACAAAAAACTAGAGAAATATCATGACACATTTCATCCCTTAAACAAAATGGATTCGGCACAGTTGAAGTGCAGC
Organism: Amborella trichopoda; assembly: GCF_054954075.1. Taxonomy (NCBI): domain Eukaryota; kingdom Viridiplantae; phylum Streptophyta; class Magnoliopsida; order Amborellales; family Amborellaceae; genus Amborella; species Amborella trichopoda. The sequence continues at coordinate 8,496,742 of NC_142339.1, forward strand.
AGAAATATATTTTAAAAAGTAAAAAAAGAAAATGAATCATGGTCGACAATAATCAGATAAATTTATAAAGGAAAAAGCCCATGATTGATACTATGAACAGCCACCACAATAAGCATCATTGAAGTGATTGTGCAAGAAAGGACATAGATGGAGAAAGACACATTAAAGTTAGAGCAGAAATTACTCTTCACTATTATAAAGAAACTAAATTGAACAAGTTTAGAACCAGATCGTTGCTCCTTACCATCATTAAAGTTGGAGAAAATAATTCAAAATTATTAAATATATGCCATTATAAGACAACCTCAACATTGACTAAATTTCAAATCGCCACCTAGAAGAACTGGTATTTAATGAAAATCGAATTAGCAATTAATAAAATAATTTTAAAAAACCCTATGAATTATTTACACTGCAAGCACACACCTGTCATAGAGATAGGCTTGAGTGATCCTTGTATTTGTTTTTCTTTTGAGGCTTCTCTCTCAAGGAGTTAGTGATCTCTCTACATTATGTTTTCTTGTTTGCGTAAGAACCCGATATAAACAGAATCTTTTGCTTCACGACTCAAAATAAACCACTCATATTTTCTAAAATAATTGAAGCACATTATCTCCTCTTTCACTTCAAGACCAATTTGTCCTTTTGAATAATCAAATCCAATTTCATATAAGCTCCCGTCTTATTTCTTCAATTCTTTTTTTTTTTTTTTTTCGTTTTCTATTAGTTTAGGCTTCTCTTGTCTCATATCCTCAATTCCTGTTTTTTGGGTTTTCCATTTGCTTTAGGCATAAATGCTTCAGTGGCTTTCCTTTTGGTCATGTATGTGCATAGTCGTAGGAGAGTTCAAATGACATGTGATCAGCCATTTAACAATATCAAGCTCAAGGCTCTATATTACAAAAATATCAAAATTAAGATTATTGTTTTTAACTTTATTACTTCGGAATCATGTGTGCGAATGACCAGGGATGTTTTGGCTCTATACAACCCTTTTAATTTAACTTTAGTTGTTTCAGTGTTTTCTATCTCCCTTTTATTCTGTATCCATCTACTTTTCTCACGTCATGGAAAATTATCACAATCACATATTCTAATGACTAGATCTTTAATGAAAGGATTTGACTGGGGACAAATTGTACATTTTATGTATTCAATGGCTTGGAAAATATCATTGTTCAAGTGGTTTGATTTGTGCAGTGAAGTGTTCAATCTAAGTAAAATAGTCGTTGTGATGCTTGGTATAGAAGTTTCTAATTATTACAGGCATAATTTATGACAATATGTTCTTAAGTTGAGATCACTATGTCAATGATGAAAATTATATTTTTTTCTTAGAAATGCTCGCTCAAGATGAAAACGAGCTTCGACGTAGGGCTTCAATATTCAGGATAATAAATACCTTAAAGGAGGAAAAGTTATCAAAGAATTGTGTAATACAAGAAAAATCTCAAAGTAGGTCAATATATATGTCAGGAATTCACTCTAGTTCCATAGTGAAGCACTTTATGTGAAATTTATAAGAAGACCTTTCATAAAATCCTTAAACAAATTGGGATGTTTCAAAGCTAACTCCATTAATTCATGAGACGTGCAGTTTCCAGAAAAAGTTTAAACCTAGTAGATCCCTCAAATATTGATTAATAGCCAGAATAGTTCTTTATGAACTTTTATTGGCAATGGAGTTTCATTGTAACTGAATAATGGGTCTATAATGGTGCAACATTCATGATAATACTTCAGAGCATTAAGTAAAAACAATATCAAAGGAAGTATTTCAAACTATTAATTTCTTCAGGGAAGGATGTGAGTCACTTAACCCATTCATCTAGAACACTCAAATTGTTGTGCCGTTTCCACAAAAAGTTTAAACTTAGTAGATCCCTCAAATACGGATTAATAGACGGCATAATTCAGTATGAAGCTTTATTGGCAATGGAATTTCATTGTAACTGAATAATGGGTCTATAATGGTGCAACATTCATGATATTACTTTGGAGCATTAAGAAAAAACAATATCAAACGAAATATTTCAAACTATTAATTTCTCTAAGGAAGGATGTGATTCACTTAACACATTCATCCAGAACACTCAAATTGTTTTCCATGGTTCATATCAAAATCCATTTATAAAGGAGTTGTAATGAACTCCTAGGTTTCAAAGTTATATTTGAATATTACATATCAAATCAATTTCATGTCTGTGATCCATGCTTTGTAGTTAAAATGAATATTTAATTCATATAAAATAATGAGAAGACAAGCAAAGGTCTTGTATCAGCAGTTTGAGTAGAGAAATCACCCATAGGGAGAAAGAATAATTCTTCTATCGTGGAGTAAAAAATATAAACAGTTCTCAAAGTAGGTGAAGAAATTTCAGTTAGAGAATGCACCACCAAGTTAGCACAACAAGTACTATAAAAGAAACAATAAGGATACTAAAGCATAAACATATAAGTGAAAATAAGATTTGGGACCACAAGGTCCCCTTTTATCATTTGAAAGTTAAGCAAAAAAGAGTACAATAACTGAATAGTTTGATCATATAGAGAGAGCATGAGAGCAGTAGACATGAAGCCAATTTCAAAGATCTCCAAAAAATAGCATGTTTGTTGAGGATTATAAGAGACAAAGAAAGTGTTTGGCAATTAAGAAAATATTCACATCATGAATTTGCATCGATATAGAGCATAGGTAAAGCAACTAATTACAAGGTTGTCAAAGTAGTATAACTAAAATAAAGGGTAGTTGAGTGAGGGATTGGGAAACAAGAGCCTGTTCTAAAGTTTATGACGGGAATAGTTGTTGCTACTACAATTGGATATAAAGGAAAACTCCATAATAAACTAGGATTGTATCCCCCTCTGACATAACCAAACTACAGTCATAAAAGAAAACATTAGGGGTGCCTCTAAGCAATCTCCATGAAAGATTCACACAAAAGCTGTGAGCTTGACTTACACATGGTGTTGGTGTCAATAAGGTGATTTCAAAATAAATTGTTTTTGTGTATTTCCTTTTAGAGAAAGAATTATTGTTGTGGATATACTCTCCAAAGTATAAGTCTCGGAGACATAATCGATTATCCAGTATCAATTTACCCTCATTCCAGGAGGTGACCAGCTCTTCAAATTAAGGTTTATGGACATCGAATTCAATGCATGTTTTGCATGTCTTTCTAAAAGTACATCAGCCAATTTTAGCCTTACATAAATGTCTTTCATGGACTTCATCTCATGGAAGATAGAAAAGCATTCCTAAAGCGCTCAACCTCAGTAACAAAATCACTACATGTCGAGAAATGTTTTCAATTAGTTAGTTAAGCTCCAAAGGAAAGGCATATAGTTAAGGGAATTCTACCTCTTAAAGGTGTAATTGAGTAATGTGACTATGCATAGGTTCAGAAAGTTAATGAAATTCGTTAGTTGTTGATGAATGCAACAGTATGCCCAAAGTTCGAACCCAACTGCTAAATTACACAAAAAGTAAGGAAAAACAAATGCTTAGTACTGACACCATTGTCTACAATACAGTGAGTAGCATTGTTTTATGTAGGTTAATGATGATTTAATCAAGTTCTAAAGCAATATAATTGCATGTAAGTTTTCCACTAAAGATGATGTAATGAGTTTAAGGGAAATGTTCTAAGCTCATTGTTGAAAAAATTACGGTCCAATGACTGAAGTGAAGCAAAATAAAACAAGCGGGAACCGAGTATCATACCTGAGTGCTCGCAAAACAGTTTTGGTGAACGAATGTAAAGAGGAATGATCAACTCATGTAGGCACATCCGACAACTACTAGAGCTGCCGAAATCTATTTCACACCACAAATCCCGAGTGAGGTAGAAGCTCACAAATACTCTCAACAAGTGCGATTCAAGAGCAATCCGAGCTCGACTCTCACGCACAACTCTTTATCCCTCAGAGTCGGATCTCTCGTTAAATCTTAAATGGGAGAGGGATTGTAGTCTCTCTCTCTCTCTCTTTCTCTCTCTCAATGGGAGCTCTCACACCTCTCACACCTTTCTCGTGTGTGTGTGTTGTTGTTTGTAGAGACCTACTCCCCTCCCCCTTTTATAATGAGAGAAAAGGCCATCTCATTCATGAGGGAGTAACCTCCTCATGAATGGGCACCCTTATGGTGCATGGTGCATGCCATTCATGAGAGCGTAACCCCCTCATGAAGAAGTACCACCTCGCCCTACCTCCCTTCATGTTGTAACGTAAGTCAAACATGAAGGGGGTATGGTCCACTTGGGTGTTCCCTCACACTAGGGGTGCACCCTCATGTATATATCTCTCACTGATCACGTATATGGGAGGGGTTATATTTCCAAATAAGAGTTGTCGTTCATTATCGCGTATCGTGAGTATTCTTTCATACAAAGGGAAAATGCAGTGTGTGACCTATTGGAGCAAACATTATGTTTAAAGAGAACCATACCAAGTTTCCAACCAACTAGCATGGAACACTTCATCTCCCATTCGGACACAATTACTTTCAATGTGCATGTAATGTATATTGTTTTCCTGTGGTACCAAAATAGAGTGTGATATTAAATGGTCTTCCCTTACAACATACATTATTCTATTATGACCCCGACTATTGTCTCAATAATGTCCCAGATGAGTCTCATACTTGACCCTATGGAATACCTGCTATAGTGAACGATCGAAATAAAGTTTTCTAATGCAGTCTAAGGTCTATGAAGGCATCATGGGTCACCTACAAAGTAGCCTCGCACAATGGAAAAAAGTAACATGATCATCTTTTTCCACACGAGTAGGTGTTTTGGCCACTAATATAACATGTGTTGGATCACATTAAATGTGCGTCGAAATCCACACCATGCAGGTTATAGTCTTTTCGCAGCCATGCAACCGATCGCGACCTAGCACCCCACAGTCACATCCATGCATCAACTTGAACATCCTTGATGTTCATCCCTGGCTACTTACAGGTACATGATTTTCGGGATGTGAATCTGAATTGACTATGTCAATTCCCTTATGGAATCTCATCTCGAACCCTTGGTTGAGGTGATAAATATACCATATGTATATCTCATCCTCCAATATCTTAGAAATTGAGGGTTGCAGGTGCGAGTAGTGAGCTTGGACTTGCCGACAAATTAAATGATAATCTCACACTATTGTGTGCCCATGTGTATTAAAGTGTACAAACTATCCACAAAATAAGATCCATATTTCTTATAATAGTGTTCCAAGATCCACTAAACTCATAGAATCCTGAGGCCCATAGTTCTTACATGATTCTGATGTGCGGTCCTGACAATTGCCTTAGTCAAGGGATCTGCCACCATTTCAATTGTTGGAATACGAGTTAACATCACCTGTTTATGTGCAATAATGACTCGAATATAGTGATATCTAACATCAATATGTTTTGACTTTTCATGCTACTTTGGGTCTTTTACAAAAGCAAGTGTCGTTGTATTATCACAAAATACAGTGACATGCTCATTTCCAGTTGCGACAACACCCAAGTTTCTTAGAAATCTTATCAACAATACGACTTCTTGTACTGCTCCACAACAAGCAATGTATTCAAACTCCACAGTGGAGAGAGTGACACAGGACTGCTTCTTGCTACACCATGAGACTGCACCGTCTCCTAGCAAGAAGACATAACCTGAAGTCAATTTACACTCATCTAGGTCTGCTGCCCAATCAGCATCACTATATACCCGTAACTGCAAATCAGTTCCTTGGAAACATAGCATTTGACTTGAGGTTCCCCGAAAGTATCAAAAAATCCTCTTCACTGCTTGCCAATGACCATGTCCTGGATTACTTTGGTGTCGATTAACGAGAGCCACTGCATAGGCAATATCTGGACGCATGTAGAGCATCGCGTACATCAAACTACCAACTGCACTTGTATATAGAACACGAGATATTTTGCTTCTCTCAACTTCTGTTGCAAACACATGTCAAGACTTATAGTATGCCCTTTCTCAACTGGAGTATATATGAGCTTCGAGTCTTGCATACGGAATCGCTAAATAATCCTTTAGATATATGTTTCTTATGACATAGTAAGAAACCTTTGAGAGTGATTTCCATGAATCTTAATACCGAGTATGTAACTCACCTCACCCATGTCCTTCATCTCAAAGTTGGAGGACAACCACTCCTTCGTGGCAACAAGTTGCTCCAGTTCATTCCCAGCTGTTTATGATGAAAACTCGGATGAACTTCAGGTGAAGATCTTTCAGGTTTTTACACCTTAAATTAATAAAAACTAAAATGATTAAAATGGTAGAGAAGGTGAGACAAATTGAATTCAGATCTGAGGCCAGATCTGCTCGAAAACGAGCAGATCTACTCTCAGATCTGTGGCAGCACTAGCATGATCCAAGACATTACAAAATACGATTTTTAAGTAAACAAACAGATCAAAGTAAAATGAAAACAATAAAAGCAAAAGAGATAAATGGAAGAAAATGATACCAAACCGAGCCGGATGACCTGAGATTCCTGAGCCTTCTAAGAATCGGTCCTCTTTTGTCTCTTTGATCTGGATATTAGCTAGCAAGTCCATTCACTATAGGGTGGTTGTGCCCTATAGATGGTTCTAGGTGTCCTAAGTCTAAGCTCTCTCATGCTTAAGGGTTGAAGTTCTAGGAGGCTAGGGGTTTCCTGAAGCTATCTCTAGGGTTTCTAATCTCTCTGAAGCTCTAGGGTTTCCATCTCTATCTCCCTAGGTTTTTCTCTCTCTATCTCTAATTGTATTCTCTGTCTCACCCCAAATGACCCCGAAAATAGGTCTTATAGGGGTCAAAGCTTATGCACGCATAACAAACAAATCTCTCGGTCAAAGATGCACATTTTGAGGGTCATGGATTTGGACAGCACGGGTCATATGGCCCAAGTAAATGAAAAAGTCAAAATTCGATTTGCTGCTGATCGGAACTAGGCGGCACGGGGCGTGTCTCCTGGACAACATGGGTCGTGTCGCCTAGGCGACACATCCCATGTCGCACACATAAATTTTGGTTAAAATTAATATTTTTCTTCTCTATGTGTTTCTCATCCTCTTGTGAAGCTACCAAAAAAAATTTGGATCAAAAACGATTTTTTTACTATTTTTAATGATGTTTTTGGTAAAACAGGGCAATTGCAAGATGACTTGGGCGACACGACCTGTGTCGCCCGGGCGGCACGCCCCGGTCGCCCAAATAAAAAATTGTCCAAATTGATCGTTTTAAATTCGAATGTCTTTCACAGCCTCTTGTGAAGTTCTCAGATAAAATTTGGGTCAAAACGGATGTCTTTTGCTATTTTTAATGATTTTTTTGGTAAAATAGGGCAATTGCAAGATGACTTGGGGAACACACTTTGTGTCGCCTAGGTGGCACGCCCCGCGTCTCTCAAACCAGTCCAAATTGAGGAGTTTCAATTTGGATGTCTTCCTCAGCCTCTTGTGAAGCTTTCAAAGAAAATTTGGGTCAAAACGGATTCTTTTACTATTTTTAATGGTTTTTTTGGTAAAATAGGGTGTTTACAAAAATTTGGGTCAAAATAGGGTTTCTACAGGGTTTCGAGCAGGCAAATGGATTCTGAATCACAGGGTAGGTTGTGTGAACTATGGATTTGGGTTTACTAGGTTAAGTGTGATCCTAAAGGTTCAGGAAACCATCGAATTTATCAGATTTAAAATAGGGTGTCTACAGTTGCCCCTCTTTCGCACTCCCTAAGATGAACGTCAAAGATAATCTCTTTCTGAGGTCACGTGGTCAGAGGGCACATCAACTATCCCTCTAAGTCATTGCCCTCACCAAACTCACCCATCTAGGGTATTTTTCCACCTAGGGTTTTCATGAGTCACACAAGCTTGAAACTCGTGTTAGATTTTCTGGCCATGCCACTTAACTTCAAGGGTTTTGCAGTTTGAAAATTTTTAACCCTGGCATCTTCTTTGATCTCCTTAGGGTTTCCTAAGGTTGTCTATAGGTTTAGGAAAAGGGAGGATAATGCAGACATTGAAAATTTCTTCCTGATGTCCTATGATCAGAGGGCACGCCAACAATCCCTACAAGTCATTGCGCTTATCGAGCTCACCTACCTAGGGCATTTTTCCTCCTAGGGTTTTTGGCGTGAGATGTCGGTGAGTTACACAAGCTTACAACTCGAGTTGGATTTTTTGGCCATTCCACGTAACTTCAGTTTCAAATCTTCAAAGTGCATTTTCCTGGATTTTCTCAAGATTTCCTAAGGCTTTCTATATGAAAAGGCTTTCTATAGGAAGAGACTTGTCTGGCCGAATCCTAGGAGAGACGAGGCAGCAACGCAGTAATCGTGGCAACGCAGTGATTATCATATACGGTGTCCAAGCTCCTTCGTTTTTTTAAAAGTAATTTTAGAAATTTTAAAAGTAGGGGGAGATTTGAAATAAAACACGGAGCAGGGACAAGCTACGAGTTTAACAAAGAAATTAAATTTAAAAAAAAAACAAACATATAGTGAAAATTTTGAAACGAGGAAGATAATTTCGAAAAATAAGGTTGGTTAGCAGGTTTAACTCTTGCAACTATAGAGCCCTCTAAGCAGTTTAACGTCTTGCAGAGATGGACGGTGTAGTCGATAGTTATACTTATATGACCATGGAGTTATTATTATTATTATTATTATTTTATATATATATATATATATATATATATATATATATATATATATATATATATATATTGCTACCCGTGTTGGGGGGTGGTTTTCTTTTAATGTAGGTCTTACAGTTTAATCACTTGTGACTCCTTTGGTGGACCCTATGTGGGCATATCGGGTCCTTGCTTGAATTTTTGGATGAGAAAACATCAAGTATTTCTTTATCTTCCAACCTCAGCTCTTGTGTTGCAATTCAATGAGAGTTCTCTGGCGTTTCGAGCGAAACAAAGTCCTGAAAATATAGGATACTGCCCTTGCGTGTTCAAAATCTCTTTGGATTTTTGATTTCGTTCCTCCGCCACTCACCTTTCGAACTTGCAGATGATCTAGGTCCTTAACAATGTTCCGTCAGGCTAATGCTTATTGATTTTCTTTTAACATCACTTTGACTCAGGGAGAGGAAGAGAAGATGTTTAGAGAGAAAAGACTTTGGGGAGTAGAAGGAAGGAAAGAATTTCTTCTTTTTCATCGCCTTGGGGTCCCTTTCGAGTGTTCAGTCTGGTAGCCTTTTTTCCAACTCTTGAGGTTCCGTTCGGATTTTTAGCTTAGCAGATTTTTTTTTTTTTTTTTTTTTTATAACTTTGGGGTTCCTTTCGGGTGTTCAGCCAAGTAACCTTTTTTCCAACGTTTGGGGTTCCTTTCGCATTTTCTACCCAACAGATGTTTTTTTTTTTTTGTGAAGAAGAAGGAGAGAGCAATGACAAAGGAAGAGGAGATTTTTTTTTTTTTTTAGTAATTCACCTTAAGATCATGTAAGAATTCGATCATCTTTCCCTCCTCCAAGTGGCAAGGGGGGGGTTCTAATGTAGGTCTTCCTCTGATTTCCCTTGACCCAGGTTGGCATCCAAACTCTCTTTGATAATGGTTGTTGAATTTTCTTTGAACTTTTCTTTTAAACTGCTCCACTTGAACCTTGATTTTGAGACTAAAAATCATTCTCAGTCCAAATCCACTATCCTTCTGTATGGACGGATATGCTCATCAGGGGTTTTTCCTGTTAATGGAGTACTTCATGTTATACATTAGGCGTTAATGCCTTTTGAAGTGTGAGGTATGAATGCCTCATTTTGTTATTTGCAAGGGGTGAATGATCACCCAACTCCTTTTCGATAATCTTTTCATTGTAAATTTAAAATTGCTTTTCGAAGGTTAACTCCGTAGTAGGCTCCGGCTCAGTGCTCGAGGTTAAGTGAGACTCTCACACCAGAAGAGTGATTAAGTTGGTATTAGATGGACTTATGGCATGTTGGGAGTCAACGAAGAAGGGAGTCTCATTAGTTGCCCCTACTATATCCTCTTTCCCTTAAAATTTGTTTCTGAACTATGACATTACAATCCCCACTGGTAGATCTTCTAAGCTTCTTAGAATTTCTTATACATAAGCCTTAGAAGTTGAGAAATCCCATATTCCCATTTTCTCTAAAGAGTCTTGGAGGTGTTTCATACTAGCGAATTGAGTCATCATTGTAGCTGTGAGCTGGCTCGGTTTTATGGTATGTTGAACCTGATTTTGTGGTATGTGGCTCGTATGAACCGGCTTTTGGGCCCATGTAGCGGGTTGCCCTCAGGATTGAGCCTGAGGAATGTGTTGAACTTGATGTGCTGATTGTCGGCTTGTAGACTCACCCGAGTCAAATTGGGTCATAGCATGTCCATTACTCGGAGGTTGCCCAGCTTGGCCATGCAAGGAGGGCTGCAAGATAGGATCACCACTTAACTTGGATGGGCGACTCAAGTTGTTATGACTACTAGACCTCTGACCTTGGGCGGCTAGGTCTACCTGACCTTGACCTTGATTAGATGATCTATCCCTAGGGTTAGGGTATTCTCTTGCCCCAGCACTAGACTGAAAGAGTGAAGGAATTCCATGACTACTGTCAGAGGGAGTCTGCCCTCTAGGTAGTCGTGGGCTTGACTGATGATTAAAACTAGACCCATGGCCCGTAGTGGGTTGGATTGGCAGACCAACAGCCCTAGGATTATCCTGGTTTGAGCTAAAATGTTGGACTTGGCTTACGATTTGAGTTTCTGACTTGACTTTCTTGGACTGAGGGCGCTGGATGGTGTATCCTCTATTGAGAGGGTCTTGAAAGTAAGCATGCACTTTAGGATTGTCTTTATATCGTGTTAGATCTTTACTGGTGATAGGTTGCTCGGGTAGACTTTCCCTAGTTGTATGTGAATCCACCAGCCTACTAACTGGCTGATTACTAAGACTGGAATGTTGAGCTGCTATATGACCATCGGGGTTCATACGACTGAGATCGACTGACTCAGAGATTTCGGCGGGGGCCTTATTCTTGTTGTGCCAACTGGATTTGAGGTTAACCCCTATGTCTTGGAGGATTACCCCGGCCTGATCCCTTGATTATTCAGGGTATTACGAACCTCATTAATCTGTTGGCTCGTGACTTTTAAAGGGTGGCCTTGAAGGCAGCTTGGACGGCTAGGTTTAGTTCTATGCAGGTTGAGAGTCGGCTCACTGACACCAGTGCTATGGATAATTTGTGAGGGAGCACTATGACGGTGCCTCTCGGACTGACTAGGTTCTTTGGATCTAAACTGAGTAGGGGCCATAGGGTTGGACTTTGCTCTGTCATTGGTCATAATTCCTAGACTTGGTGAGATCTAGACTTGATGCATCATGGTAGACCTACTATGTCTTTAAGGGCAAAACCCTAATTAAGATCTAGGCTAGGACTAGACTGGATGAAACCTGTTGGACTCAATGGGTTTTGGTTTGAACCCTGAACTAAGGTAAGCCTAGTCTAGCTCTAGAGGCAACTCTACGTTTAGACATATGCTAGAACCTAGACCTAGACTAGATGGGTACGAGTCTCGGCTCGAACCAAGAGTGGGTCTGGGTTCAGACCTGGGTGTGAGCGTGGTTTGGACCTGGATTGAGCTGGGTGCAAGCTAGGGTTTGGACCAAGAGGGCTGTAATAATCAGACCAGGTGTGGACCCGAGTTGTATCAAAGTTGGTTTAGGCACGAGCCCTTAGCTCGGACCAAAAGGGGGCCTAGGTTCGGACCTGGGTTTGATCCTGGTTCGGACTTGGGCTAAGCTGGGTATATGTCTGAACTTGGACCCAGGGAGTTTTGATGATCAGACTAGGTGTGGACCAAGACTAGATCAAGGATGAACTGGGAATGAGCCTTCGGCTCGGACCAAGTGGGGGCCTAGGTTCGGACCCGAGTGTGAACTTGGTTCGGACCTGGGCTAGGCTGGATACAAGCCTAGACTCAAGAGAACTTTGATGATCATACCCAATATGGACCCGGAATGGATCAGAGATGAACTACGAACAAGCCTTCGGCTCAGACCCAAATGGGGCCTAAGTTCGGACCAAGGCAAAACCTGATTCGGACCTAGGCTAAGCTGGATACAAGCCTGGACTTGGACCCATAAAGTTCAGCTTGGACTAAAAGTGGGTCCGGACTTGGATCTAAGATTAACCAATAGAAATAAGCAAGCAAGCACACAAAAAATTTTGACCTAGTATTATAGGTAGGCTTGGCTTGAGAGTGGGCTCCTAACTATTGAAATGCGGCTAGGCTAATATAGATCCCTACATAGGTCCTGGCCTCCTGTTATAGGATGTTCACTAGGTCCTACTATACGCGGAGTTGTTTTGAGGCAAAAGATTACGGAGGGGTGCTCACAGTTAAAGTTACGTGAATCTCAACCACCTCAACTCTCAAAGCTAGGTTCCCCTCACGCCGTTAATGCTGATTTTGAGGTTTTCAAAATATTTGTTTGCTAGTTTCCCGGGAACTCCCGGTCCGGTGTGTGCTGAAGTGTGTAAAGAAGCACGCAATTAAAATAAAGTCAAGCACACAATGCACACAAAATAAGAAAGGAAATAAGTGAGCGATTGACACTAATCGTTCTTAGCGATGCGCGCTTCGAGGCGAAACTCGCTCGAAGCACAGTATAGATGGAGTGGTAAGCAACCCCTAAGAAGGTAAAGTCAGAATAATGAGACCAGGCACGGTTCGTGCTATGTCGAGCATGGCCCGAGTCAAGGGTGACTCACACGAGACACAGTTTAGGGAGGGTGCAAGCAGCCCTTGATGTATATATATATATTTTTTTTTTTTAATTTTTTTTATATTTTTTAACCTTGATGAAATACAATTAAACTAAGCATGGTGAAAGCAGGGAAAACATGGTTTCCATTAAAATTAACAAACTAAAATAAAATAAAAGAGTCAGAAACAACACAGTCCTATCTGAAGCAAAATATTTTTCTTATATTTTTAACCAAAAGTCCCTGGAATGGGCATGTGGGGTCCCAAAATTTATCTGGATCACTTGCAGTTGGGCGACATAGGTGGTGTCGCCCGGGCAGCACTACTAGTGTCGCCCTTGCAGGGCGACACTGCTACTGTCGCGCAAAAAAAATTTATTTTTTTATTGTTTTATATATTTTTATCTTATTAATCTTGATGAAATAAGACTACTTTAAACTTGGAAGAAGTATGAAAAAAAAATTTATTTATGATGAAATAAATTAAAACAGAGTAAAGTAGAACAGTGTAGACAGAACAGTAAAATATATTTTTTTAGTATTTTTAAAAATTTTATTTTGCTCTAAACTTTTGTGGATAGTCACAAGAGAGTCCCAAGACGCAGCTTGCAAAATTTCAAAAAAATCTGACTTGGGCGGCGGGGGGCACCAGAGGGCGTGTCATTCTAGACCTGGGCGACATGCCCTGTGTCGTCTGGGCGGCACGCTTCATGTCGCTCGGGCGGCTTTCCTTGTGTTGCATAAGGCAAACAGGGTTGCTCAAAAACTAATAAATTTTTTTATTTTTTTTTATATTTTTATCTTCTTAATCTTGATGGAATAAGACTACTTTAAACTTGGAACAAGTATGAAAAATATTATTTATGATGAAATAAATTAAAACAAAGTAAAATAGAATAGTGTAGAAAGGACAATAAAATTTTTTTTTTGGTATTTTTAAAAATTTTATTTTGCTTTGAAATTTTTTAGACAGTCACAAGAGAGCCCTAGGACCTAACCTGCAAAATTTCGAAAAAATCTGACTTGGGCGATGGGGGGCACTAGAGGGCGTGTCGTCGCCCTAGACCTGGGCAGCACGCCTCGTGTCGCCCAGGCTCCAAGCCTCGTGTCGTACAAGGCACACAAGGTCGCTCAAACATTTATTTTTTTTTATTTTTTTTATATTTTTATCTTGTTAATATTGATGAAATACGACTACTTTGAACTTGGAAAAATTATGAAAAAAATTTATTTATGATGAAATAAATTAAAATAGAATAAAGTAGAATAGTGTAGACAAAACAGTAAAATATATTTTTTTAGAATTTTTAAAAAATTTATTTTGCTCTGAAATTTTGTGGATAGTCACAAGAGAGTCCCAGGACCCAGCCTGCAAAATTTCAAAAAACAATCTAACTTGGGCGATGGGGGGCATCAGAGGGCGTGTCGCCCTAAAGCTGAGCAACACAGCCCGTGTCGCCTAGGCAGCACGCCCTATGTCGCCAGGGTGGAATGCCTCGTGTCGCACAAGGCAAATAGGGTCCTTGTCACAGCCAGGTTTTGGCCCTTTTTGAACTGAAAACAATGAAAATAGTGAACAAAAATCATAATTTGGCGCTTGGATCAAGATCGAAATGCCCCACGGTGGGTGCCAAACTGTTTATGATGAAAAATCAGATGAACTTCAGGCGAAGATCTCTCTGATTTTTACACCTTAAATTGATAAAAAATAAAATGATTAATATGGTAGACAAGGTGGGAAAAATCGAATTCAGATCTGAGGCCAGATTTGCCCGAAACGAGCAGATTTACTCTCAGATCTGTGGCAGGCCCAACATGATCCAAGACATTACAAAACACGATTTTTAAGTAAACAAACAAATCAAAGTAAAATTAAAACAATAAAAGCAAAAGAGATAAAATGGAAGAAAATGATATCGAACCGGGCCGGATGGCCTAGTACTCCCAAGCCTTACGGGGCTCGCCCGTAACAGAACCGGTCCTCTTTTGTCTCTCTGATCCGGATATTAGCCAGCCCTATAGATGATTCTAGGTGTCCTAGGTCTGGGCTCTCTCAGGCTTAAGGGTCGAAATTCCAAGTGGCTGGGGGTTTCCTAAAGCTATCTCTAGGGTTTCTAATCTCTCTAAAGCTCTAGGGTTTCCATCTCTATGTCTCAAAGTTTTTCTCTCTCTATCTCTAATCATATTCTTCATCTCCCCCAAATCCCCCATAAAGAGGCCTTGTAGGGGTCAAAGCTTGTTGGGAAGGATATGCATGCATAAAAAACAAATCTCTCGATCAAAGATGCACATTTTGAGGGTCACAGATTTGGGCGGCACGGGTCGTGTCGCCCAAGTAAATTGAAAAAGTCAAAATTTGATTTTCGGTTGATCGAAACTGGGTGGCACGGTTAGTGTTGCTTGGGCTACATGGGTCATGTCGCTTGGGCGGCACGGGTCGTGTCGCTTGGGCGGCACGGGTCGTGTCGCTTGGGCGGCACGGGCAGTGTCGCCTGGGTGGAATGCCCCGTGTCGCCTAGGTGACATGTCCCGTGTCGCACACATCAATTTTGGTTGAAATTGAGATTTTTTATTTATAATGTGTTCCTCAACATCTTGTAAAGCTACAAGAAAAAATTTGGTTCAAAACGGATTTTTTTATTATTTTTAATGATTGTTTTGGTAAAACAGGGCAATTGCAAGATGACTTGAGCGACATGCCCTAGTCGCCTGGGTGGCATGCCCCATGTCACCCAAACTAAAACTTGTCCAAATTAATGTTTTTTAATTTATGTGTCTTCCTCATCCTCTTGTAAAGCTCTTAGAGAAAATTTGGATCAAAACGGATTTTTTTACTATTTTTAATAATTTGTTTGGTAAAACAAGGTAATTGCAAGATAACTTGGGTGACACGCCCTATGTCGCCTGGGCGGCACACCCCGTGTCGCCTGGGTGGCACGCCCCGTGTCGCTTCGGCGGCACGCCCTGTGTCGTCCAAACTAAAACTTGTCCAAATTGATGTTTTTCAATTTGGGTGTCTTCCTCAGCCTCTTGTGTCTCAGAGAAAATTTGGGTCAAAATGGAGTTGTTTACTATTTTTAATGATTTTTTTGATAAAACTGGGTGTTTACAGAAATCTGGGTCAAAATAGGATTTCTACATGGTTTCGAGCAGACAAACTGATTCTGAATCACAGGGTAGATTGTGTGAACTATGGATTTGATGTTAAGTGTGATCCTAAAGGTTTAGGAAACCATAGAATTTGCCAGATTTAAAATGGGGTGTCTACACCAGCTAATAAAATATCGTCAATATACAAAGACAGTATCTGAATGCTTTTCTTATGCTTCTTAATGTATACACAATGGTATTCTTGAAGCATTTCAAAACCTTAAGTCATTATAGCCCTATGGAATTTGATATACTATTGTCTTGATGACTGTTTGAAACCATATATGGACTTCTTGAGCTTGCACACTTTGTGCTCAAGGCCAGAGGGTACAAAACCTTTAGGTTGCTCCATATAGAGCTCTTCCATCAAGTCACCATTTAGAAAAGCAGTCTTCACATCCATTTGGAAGAGTTCCAGGCTCATATGTGTGACGATTGTTAGGATTAGACGAATTGATGTCATTCTCACCACCGGAGAGAATGTCTCATCGTAGTCCACTCCCTCAATTTGGATGAAACCTTTCGCCACTAAACGGGCTTTATACTTATCTAGAGTTCCATATGCCTTCCTCTTGATTTTCAAGATCCACTTGTTTCCAATTGATCTTCTATTTAGCAGCAGATCCACAAGTTCCCAGACTTGATTCTGCTCCATAGAACTAAGCTCGTCTTTCATGGCAGACATCTATTGTTCCACAGCAAGAGAATTCAAGGCCTCTTGGAATGAGCTAGGCTCATCAGCATCAAGTGAAATGCGTGTGAAACCCTCTACTTTGAAGTGTCTACGAGGAACTTTTCCATGTTGACTCCTTCAAAGTTTGACCTGCGATTCACTCTCAATAGTGTCTCTAGCATGGTCGGTGACTCAATATGGGTCATATGCTCATTCTCAACCAATGGTTCACTCCCACTATTATTGACAATCATGGGAAAACTCCCACTATTACCCTCAAGTGAAGGAACCATCTCAATATATGTCTGAGATTCAGGCTCTTCATAGACCTCGTCAGACATACGAGACCGCTACCTGCTATGGAATTTTGTCTCTATAAAATCTACATCGCAAGATTTTATTTCCTTCATCCCGCCACCATCACGTTCTTGACATAACACATACCCCTTCGAGTGCTCAGAATATCTGACAAAAATGCACTCGAAAGGCCGCCTGTCTAGTTTCCCTATCAATTGAGAAGGGATGTGAACATGTGTAGCTGACCCACAAGGGCATAAATGAGAAAGATATGGCTTTCTACCTATCTATAACTCATAAGGGGTCTTGGGAACAAATTTTGATGGCACTCTGTTTAGGACATACATCATAGTAAGTAGTGCATCTCCCCAAAATGAAATTGGGAGGCTGGCATGAGTCATCATAGACCTCACTATGTCCAACAGAATACGATTCCTTCTTTCTGCAACAACATTTTATTGTGGAGTGTAGGACATCGTCTCTTGTCTTCGGATTCCCTTATTCTCACGAAGCTTATTAAATTGATCAGATAAGTATTCTTGCCCTCGATCAGTATCAAGAACCTCAATTCTTTTATCCAATTGATTGCAACCTCTAGCATAAAACGGCGAAAGCAATCTATTGCTTGCAATTTATGCGAGATAAGGTTTACATACCCATAGCGAGAATAATCATCAATAAATGTGATAAAATAACAGGAACCGTTGCGAGCCATTTCATTAAATGATCACAAATGTCAGAATGTAGTATATCTAGAAGACCGGTTTCTCTTTTTGCTTTAAGAAATGGCTTTCTAGTTGATTTTTTAGCTATACATAGTTCACAAGTAGCAACAATCCTTCTATGGCTAATCGGATCATCTTATCTTTTCCTATATGGGCTAGCCTAGCATGCCACATTAAATAGTTGTATATAGTAGAAGAGGTGGAAAATGATGGCAATGTCATATAGGTAGAAGGAAAGGAAAAAGTAACATCATCATCATCCAAAATAAACATGTCACTAAAAATTTGACCATAACAGTGAAAACCATCTGAAAATGTAAAAGTAGCATAATTATGCATGAAACTGATAAAGCAACCATCTCTAACTAGACATAGAACTGAAAGCAAACTTTTTCTTATTCCAGGAGTATAGAGGATGTGCACATCCTCTGATGCGCAATTCGCCATGAAGATCTTCTGACTTCCAACCAGCAAAGTTTGGAGTTCAACGAACCCTTCTCGATCCCTTGTTATATGCCTTGTCGCTCCTGAATCCACAATCCACCCAGTAATTTGTGAATGAGCAACAAGCACCTGAGTGCAAACATTTGCATAACTAGGGAAATCAGCTCATACCTTTCTAGGTTCAGGACATTCGCGTACATATTGGCCCTTCTTCTCGCAATTGTAGCAAGGTATTTCAAATTTGTCCCTTGTGCGCCTCCCACGTCTATGCCTGGCCTTTTTCTTTTCCTCAACCTCTTGCTTAGATTACTTCTTCCTTTGAGGTGCTTCATTCCTAAACTTACCTCAAGGTTTACGGCCTCGAGACTTGCTTAATTGGGTAACTAGAGATATTCCAGCTCCAGAAGATGAGCGAAACTCAGCCTCTATCTCAAGGTGATGAGAAAGTTAGGAAATAGTTGTTACACTTTCATTATGCAGCATCAATGACTTTATACTTTCCCAAGATTCTGGAAGAGACCTAAGCAATCCGAGCATCTGTTGCTCGTGACTGAGTTTGTTTCCAGCTGCCTCTAAGTCACGTATCATATGAGACATTTTTCAAACAATGTCTGCCATCGATACATTTGAAGGCATTTTGTATGTCTCAAAAGCCATAGATAAGGCTCGTAACCGAGCAGTAAAAGTGCCAACATACTTCTGTTGAAGCGCAACTCACATGGCTTTTGCCGTGGTGAATCCCTCAAATTCACGAATGAGGTCATCAACCATAGTACTTAGCAAAGTAAAGTAAAGTGAGTGTTACGGTCAGCATTGTCACATGCCTCATACTTACAGAGAAGTTCTTCAACAGCACCTTGTTCAGGTTTTGCTTAATGGTACTTAGGTGTTCAAGTGTACCTTGCTCATTTAGAAGGTATTGCATTTTCCTATGCCACATAGGAAAATTGCTCCAACTCAACTGTTCACCTTTAGTGAGATCTGCGATCACAATTTTAGAAGCCATTCTAAGTCAAAACAACAAAATTGCACCAATTAATATGGATGTCTCATGGTTTGTTTGATACATGATGGCACTTAGATTATCCTTTTTATGCTTATTAATTGTCTTCCTACTTGAAAAAAACTTGACTTTTAAAAGTCTTGATAAGAAAATTTCGCATGGCCACATTGTACTCTTGCTTGTAATCAATACCAAGTTTCTTTCTTGGATCTAGCATCTCAAATACCTCACATGCACCTTCCTAGATGCACTCCCACTAAAAAAAACTGCATTTTTATGTGGCCTTAAAATGCCAAAAAATTGAGTAGAGCTCACTTGCACGGCATAACATATGAGGCCTATCAAGATTAGTTAGCCATGATGCTCATGGTCTAGGATGCCTCATCTTGCATAGCCCATGTATAAGGCCAACACGACTATGTGGTTGGTACATAAGGTTACATAGCGCACATGCCTATGGTCTTAAAATAAGCATCATGTGCACTTTGCAACATCATAGGCCAACCATAGCCAAGCCTTCACAAGTAAGGCGGAAATGATAATGTGGGGAACCCCGTTCCCCGATGGCTCTGATACCAATGTTGGAAAAATTACAGTCCAATAATCGAAGCGAAAGCAAAATAAAACAACTGAGAACTGAGTATCATACCTGAGTGCTGGCAAAACAGTCTTAGTGAACGAATATGGAGAGGAATGATCAACTTACGTAGGGGCGTCTGACAACTACTAGAGCTGTCAAAATCTATTTCACACCAAAAATCCCGAGCGATGTGGAAGCTCAAATACTCTCAACGAGTGTGATTGAAGAGCCATCCAAGCTCGACTCTCACACATAACTCTTTATCTCTCAAGGCCGTATCTCTCCTTAGATCTCAAATGGGAGAGGGATTGTAGTCTCTCACTCTTTCTCTCTCTCAATGGGAGCTCTCACACCTTTCTCGTGTGTATGTTGTTGTGTGCAGAGACCTACACCTCTCCCCGTTTTATAATGAGAGAAAGGGCCCTCTCATTCATGAGGGAGTAACCTCCTCATGAATGGGCACCCTTATGGTGCATGATAGATGACATTCATGGGAGGGTAACCCCCTCATGAAGAGGTGCAATCTCTCCCCATCTCCCTTTATGTTGTAATGTAAGTCAAACAAGAAAGGGTTGTGGTCCACTTGGGTGTTTCCTCAAATTAGGGGTGCACCCTCATGTCTACACTCATGTAATAACAATGAAAACTTGAACTTGGATTCTCAGCATGAATCGGAAACATTCTTATTGAGTAATATCAAGCACAAACAGCCACTCACGATGTGCAAAAATGGAGACCAACGTGCCGGTTTTGAACAGTAAAAGAATCTAGAAAGTATTCCAACAAACAAACTTATTTCTATGAGAATATGCTTGCTTTCTAGATAAAAAAAGATATAGAATCCAAAGTCTTCTTTCCATATATTTTACCTATCAATTTTGAATGCCAAAGTATTGTGTTCTTTCTCTAAATTTGGATACCATAAAGGAGAAATTATCTTGTTTATATATATCTGTTTTCATTGGAAAATCAGTTACTGACAAGTGAACTCTTTCTACACTCCCTGCGCCGTGCCGCCCCGACCCGACCTCCCCCCAACCACCCCCATATAATTAATTGAACAATAAATATGAAAATAAGTCTAGAGATAGAAAATAGAAATGAAAGAGTATATTACAAATCTAAACTCTATACAATTCAAAAGCTAGCACGGTATTCACAACATTATGTACTTGGAAACAATTTTAGGAATATGAAGAATGATGATTAGAGAACAATTAGCAATTATCAGTCGCCTTTTGTCATAAATTATGTAGTATGCAAGTAAGGTGGGTGATAATCCTTGAAGTCTCAATGAAAATCTAAAATGCATGTAAATGGAAGGAGAGAGGAAACTGCCCAAACAAAGCAGTGGAGCTTGGAGATGGCTGGGTTGGTGACTAAAAGGATCCTATAACGGATTGAACTGAGTATCATGGAGAAACATTTCAAGAAAACAAAAACATTGAAATAAGAAAACCAAAATAATGAGAACAATTCCAAATTCCAACATCCGAAACAAGTTTTAGCTGAAAATTTGCTTTCATTGGATGTGGTGGTAAATTCATAGTTTTTTAAAATAAGAATTCCTTTTTTAAATTTTTTTTTTTTATTTTCCACAGTTAGCAAGGAAACTGGAATCTTCGAGGTTATATGATAGGGGTAGGCCGTTGCAAGCACAATTATTCTATTTGCTGAATAGATGAAGAAATTAGACAAAAGGTAAAAGAGTATGAAAATCCACGGAGGAAATTGAACATGAGATGGCAATTTTGTTAGATTGAAGCCCCAAGAGTCTCAAAACTCCAAGGTATGTCACAAGTGCCGAAAGAGATGCCTCAGCTTCTCCTGAACTTCACCAACTTTGTCATCTTGGGTGTCATTAACCTGCAAATAATGATCGCTTTTGTTATGAGACAAAGCTCCTCCTCCAGCAAATAATATGAACACCCCCATTAGCACTTACCTCACACCTCAGGCAATGGAACGAGCAGTCCCTCGTGCATGTAGAAACGCAGGAAGTCACCTCAATTCCCGATTCTTCCAACACCACAACTACATCAGAGACCCCAACTTCACCGTCCCGACTTCCCCCAATCATCACCTCGATACCATCTCCACAGGACCTCACGTCGACTGTCGGAACACCCCTGAGCATGTCCCTTGTCTCCCTCAGCTCCTGGTTCTTCCTCTTCTGGTGTGCTATGTAATTGGTTGCCTCCTGTAATTGGTCGCACATAGACCTCTTCCCCTGAGAGAGAACAAGCATGCGCACTCTTATTAACCTTTCCAAGCCTTAGAAGCTCAGTATCCCAACCTAAACATGAACCTTTCTCTTAAAAACCAAGCTTTGTTGGAGGTGGGTGTGCTTAAAAGATTACCTTGAGATAATGGTGTGGGATAAGAGATCTGAGAGAGGCGAGGCATGCAGCCATCTCGTCCCGCCTCTGACGCTCCACATCCCTGTGGATCCTTCTCGCTTTCTCCCTTACACTACCTGCGTTTGCGTTTGCGTTTGCGTTTGCGTTTGGAGGAGGAGGGGGCGTCTGAAAAACGTTGTGCGGCTCCTCAATCCAAAAGCTCGGATCCAGCTCATCCCCCATCTGGCATGCATTGAATTCCATGCTCATATGCCTCCTCTCAAAAAACCCTAAAACAAGCTCTCTCTCTCTCTCTCTCTCTCTCTCTCTCTCTCTCCATGAATAATGTGTGACATCAGCCATCACCTGTCCTTCCATAAAGTAGCGTAAACAGCATCCCCGGAAAATCCGATATTTTAGGAAGGAACAAAGAGGACCCACACTTGCATTCAGGGTGCGTGTCTCAAACTGTGAATATTTAAGGGTGTTAAAGTTCAACTACACTATCCGGGAAGATCTAATATTTTAGGGTCCGAGAGTTTATGATATCTTTTTTAAAATAAAGAAAATGACACGGAGTCTAGATAGAGATGAGTCCCCCCTTAAAAAGCTGTTTTTGAAAAAAATACATAAATCTTAAAGGACCTATTTTTTTAAGGACATATAATCTTTTATCATGGATATCACAAATATATAAAAATAAATATATTTTAAATTTTTTAAATTAATAATTTTTAGAAGGAGAGTTAGTTTCAACTGTTTTTTTTAGGAGAGGGAAAATCAAATTGAGGCACATATTTAAAATTCAAAAGAGGAGGTTGTTTCGATGCCCAAAAATTCTCAAATCGATCATGTCGACCTCAAGATGTATGGACATGAGAAAAAATTGATTTCAATTCTTGAAAATACTGCATCTTGTAATGCATTTTTTGGACTGTCAATTTTCAAGATTTTCAAGCGTTCATAGATCTACTCGATCGACACTAATTTTGAAGCTTTATATTTTATAATTAGAGATAAAAACGTATTGTAAGGATGTCACAAAGATTTACAGTACTAAAACAACATCTTTCCACATTATTTGAAAGTGTGCCTTACTTTGATTGTTTAAGGGGCCCAGCATAATACAAACCACACCCTTTAGATGGACCACCCTGTTGCGTCCATCTTTAAGATAGATGCTTTATACCTCGGGGAATGTAAATGAAGAAATGTGTCCCCCGACGCATGGAACAATTTTCCTTATTCAAATTAATGTGTAAGAGTGTGGCTAATGCCATATAACTATGCAATCAAGAAATAGTCAAAATTCAAAACCGATGTTCAACATAACATCAATTCGGATTAGAATAACTTGATCCAGATTTTCAAAGGAGCAACTCTAGTTTCCTCAAAATATTAGTATCCGGCATCAATTCTATGTAATTTTTTTTATTTACTATAGGCTCCACATTTAATATTTCTTATTTCTTATTTTAAAATTTTTATTATTTACAAGAAGCCCCACACACATTAATGGAATTCACATGGTTTCTCTCTTGTAGTATTTTATAGTTCATTAGTGCTCAAATTTTCTCCAACCTCCAAAATATTGGATAAAAAAATTATAAAAAAATATCCTTATATTTAAAAATAATTCAAAAATACCAATTTTTTAGGGTTTAAGCCCAAAATGCCCTTCACAACCCTAATAAGGCCGGGCTGTTCCTTGTGCATCACGGCCCTATTAGAGACATGATGAACCATTGTGGCGTAATGCCCAAGGTCCCCTCTCTTGGATTCCTTGGGTATTTCCAAAGCATCCAAGGGTACCTTGGGTATGGTGCACCACTACTCTATTAGGGCCGTGATACCCAAGAAAAACTGCAATGGGGAGCCTTGGGGCATCACGGCCTTAATAAAGCCATGAAGGTTATTTTTGGCTAAAATTAGTTTGTTGGGTATCGACTCTATTTTTAAATTTTTTTAGTATTTTGGAATTTTTGAAAAATTTTAAAATACAATTTAAAACTTAGTTTTTTTGTGGGCTACAAACATATGCTCCACCTACATCTCGGTCTCTCATTGTGCCATGTTTGATGACTATAAAAGAACCTAAAAGACGACCCATCTCCCCTCTACATGTAGAGTTCTGTCCTGTATAGAACCATGGCAAAGAAAATGGCGACCAAATGTTATTATTGGCCGATCGGGATTATGATATCGTAACTGTGGATTGGGATTGATATCACATGCTGTATTTTTTATATAGTTGTAGATTGGGATTGATATCACATGTTGTATTTCTTATAGTTTTAGATAGTGATTTGGATAGTTTGTTGTACATTCCAAAATTAAGATCCCTACAATCTTGGAGTTGGTTGTAACCAAGTTGTATATATCATATTGTAATACACAATTGAAACATACATATGATTTACCAATTCGTAACATGGTATCTGAGCACAACATAATCCTTGATAGCCATTGCAAGGTCTGACCTGAAGTTGCAAAGCGCTTGAAATTTCATATCAAAGTTGGGCTCGATTTTGATTTCTTGTTCCTCCTACTTTGTTGTGGTTTCATTCCTCTACATAAGGTAGTTGGGGTCAACGTAAAATAGAGTATCCAAGCTTAATATCCAAGAGCATGTGATTGTTCTCCCTCCTGATGTGCGAATATTTTCCATTAAAAGTTGTACCATTTACAAGACCTTGGTGTGCAACTATTTACTCACTAGCAGGTGTGCCTCTTTATCATGTGAAGGAGATAGCAAAGTAGGAGAAGAAGAAAGGAAGCGTCTAAAGGTCTAGTATTCTGCTGCTCTTTCTTTGTTTCTCTCTCTAAAAGGTCCACTATTTTGTTGTTGTGTTGCTTTTTTGCTTGCCACACTTTGCATGAGTCTGTGCAAGCTTTTAGTGCAATCTGTAACAGCCGGTTTATGCCCGAGTTTGTGCAGTCCTCTTGAGTACTTACTGTTGCTTTTTAAGTGTAAATTTGTGCAAGTTTTTAGCACAGTTGATAACTGCTATTCTGTGCACAAGTTTGAGCAGTTTTGGGGTAATTATTGTTATCTTTGGTTCATGATTTGGTTGTTATTTTGTTAGTTCCTTACTACTATTTTTTTTGTGCACAAATAAGTTTTGTGCCAGCTCTTCCATTGATCGAACAAAGAATTAGCTCCTTCAAATGGTAGGTAGTGGGAACAATGATGCAGCAAATGAGATTGTCACAGTCTCTTTACCATTTTATTTACACCATTCTGACAATTCATGCATCACTTTGGTCACAAACCCTTTAATTGGTAATAATTATTCTACTTGGAGACGAGCTATTTTGAATCCTTAAGTGCAAAAAAATAAATTAGGCTTCATTGATGGAACAATCTCTTAACCTGAAATTGACTCTGCCAAGCATGGATTATGGCAACGATGCAATGACATGGTCCATTCTTGGATTATGAACATACTTTCGATGATAACCAATTTCATCTGACAACATATAGATTTACCCTCTTTCTTCCAATTTTTGACAACGCATGTAAGAATGGGGCAAAGTGAAGGCATGGATTAGAAACTATGTAGTTTTATTGCCCACAGTGCAGGTCCTCTTCCTTTTCTGTTTTTCTCAATGGCCGAGCGGGACTCATTACGTTAACATCATTAGGGTTAATTCATAATGGAAGCATGGCTAAAACATGCATTAACAGAATGTATGAACGGCATAACATGTTCTTCAAACGAAATAACTTGCTAAGGATTTTATTATTCAAAAACTATTGTACGCATCACTGAAATTTGCTCATGGTTGCTTCTTCACTTTTTTTTTTTTTTTTTTTGACAAATTGTTTCTTCCCATTTTTGCATCTTTTAAAACATCCCAGTTTTCATAAGGGAAAGTCTCCCATCCGCATCATCCGCATCATGTGGATTGTTGGAATTGTGTACAAACATCCTTCCAATGGTTTATTTTAAATAAGGCCATATCCAAATGAACCACATCTAAATGCGCATAACCAAATGCTAAAATCAAATTTTATTTTATATTTTATTTTTTATTTTTAACTTTATTTGAATAATATTTTTTAAAAATTTAGGGTTTAAATTAATTTTTATAAGGGAATCAAATAAAAATAATAATAAATAGTTTAAATAAAAATAAAAAATATATTAAATCTATTTTGGTTAATATTTTTTTTTAAAATATGTTTTACTGTTTTTATCCAAAATTTTAAGTAAATATAAATTTAAAATAAAAGTAAAAATTAAAATTACTTTATATTAAGTTCAATCTGAATTATTGTGCACCCTTCAAGTGTCCGCATGCTATGGACAGTATACTATCACTTTTCATAATGCCTTCAAGATATTATGTATAGCATGTCAATCCAATTTGCAAATGAATTCTTTATATATACGAAAAGTGTGGAGTAGAACCTCTTTCCTTCGTACCACCTTACTCTTGGGGCTCCTCAATTCTCTCCGCAATGAATTACACACCCTTGTGCTTCTTAACTAGATACTTCACAAGTTTACTCTCCCTCTCTCTCTCTCTTAATTGCATTCTATTTTCCATTTTAACGTAAAACTTTTTTGTATTTTTCTTCAATTATCCATATTTGACTACTCTTGGATAGTCACATCCAACCGTACAAACACTGTTATTTCTATTTCCTGAAGTCCATTTTTTTTGTGGTTTTCCAATTATTTCAGGCCAAAATGATTGGGCCAGTGTTTGAAAAATCGAACCGGCTTTGGAAACCGGCCAAGGGCTAGGATCAAATAACTAGTAAACTGGCAGGTTAAATTGCTCTAATCGGGCAAGTCCCCGCCATTCCAAAAAGTACCAAAACAAATACAAAAAAAAAAAGAAAAATATATTTAAATCATGATTAAACAAAACACATCTAAATGAAGTTAAAAAGTAGGGAAAAAATGAATTTTAAAAAATCGATTTGCCCCCAAAGGTATTTTTAAAATTATTTTTAAAAAAATGTAAAAATAAGCTTTCATAACGAAAACACTCTCCCATATTTGCCCAAATGATAAACAAAAATTCAAAAACGTATTAAAAACAAATCCCCAATTTTTTGGGATTTTATCTATTTTTAAATTGTTTTTAAAATACCTAACAAGACCACCAAAACCGACCAAAACTGAATCGGCCAGTTTTTTGACCGGCCGGTTCTTAGTTGGACTAGCTGAGTTTGCAAACACTGCTTGAGCAGTTTGCCTTAAAGGTTGGCCATCTATATGCACGGTCATAGGAGATTTCAAATGATGTGTTGAGCCATTTAACATTGGCAAAATAATGGCTTTTTTGAATTAGATAAATATCACAATTATCATGATATTTTTATTTGATTGCTGCTAGAATCTGGTCACACCATTCAATCTCTTTAATTTGGCTTTTGTTGTTTTAATGTTTTCTTTCTTCATTTTTATTCAGTATTTATCTACTTTTCTTATCCTAGAAAATTGTCAAAATCGAATGACTAGATCTTTAATGAAAGAATGTTGACTGGGAACAAATCCCATATTTTATGTATTCACTGAATTTGAAAGTATCATTGCTCAAGTGGTTTTTATTTCTACAATAAAGTGTTCTGTCTAAGTAAAACAATCATTATGATGCTTGGTAAAGAAGTTTCTACTCATTACAGGCATAAAATGTGAGAATATCTTATTGAATGTGAGATAACTATGATAAATATGAAACTATAAATTTCCTTAGAAACACTCTCTCAAGATTAAAACGAGCTTTAGCACATTGTTTCAATCATCAGGTTCATAAGCACCTTAAAGGAAGAAAAGCTATCCATGATTTGTTTAACACAAGAAAAATAAAAATGTAGGTCAATACATATGTCCAGCCTTCACTCTAGTTGCTTACTAGATCATTTTCTGGGAATTTATATTCAGTACTTTTCTTCGAGTCCTTAATGAATCTCAAGGTTTCAATGTTAACAACATTAATTCACGATACATGCCATTTCCGAAAAACGTTTTTAACTAAATGGATTCCGCAAATAATTAGGAAAGGCTTGGGGCCTTAGCGGGGTCGTACCAACGAGCCCTATGATAAAGTCTTTGACTACATTCTTACCAATGGGTAAGGTCTATATTTCCCACTGACTTACCATTTATTTTTTATTTTATTTTTTGTTCCCTCAATTAGTTACTAATAGCTAGAATAGTTCAATAAGAACTTTAATTGGCATTGGAGATCAATAAAATTGAAAAACTTGGTCGATAAATTATGCAACATTCTGATAATACTGCAAAGCATAATTATATCAAAAGAAATATTTGAAACTATTAATTTATCCAGTAAAGGAAGTTAAGTAAATTAGCACCAACATCTAGAATACTCAAACTGTTGAAAATTTGTAGAAGCATCGATATAATAATTTGATCAGAAAATAGCAAAGAAAGATAATCGGGGTGAAGAGGAGACAATATCGACTCAAAGATATTTCACTATTTCATTTATACAGCGAAAATGATTTTGATAACAAAACAAATATAATGGTCATTAGGGACCATAACCTTCTTTTAACTTTTCTGTTACATATACCTCTAGAGACCCTTTTTTGGATGGATTTTCAGATTCACTAAATATGTCGAATGCCACCCCTTTTTATAGGTTTTGTACTGCCATACTAAGTTTTTTATGATCTTCCACCGTCCATTTTTTTTCACCACAAAGTAACCAACACGCGGTAATATTTGCGCGTACCTTCTTATTTTTGGTGGAATGAGGTGGAATAGTTCTGGAGAGAGAGAATAGAGGCGGTGAAGGTGATGAGTTGGAGAAAGAGAGAGAGAGGCAGTGATTAGAGAGAGAGAGAGACAAATTACTTTTTTTTAACGTCCCTCTTAATTTGTCACTCTCATTAAATCTCTGAACTGGATGAATTTCTCAGTTGAAATCGTCTTCGTGAAGATGTCTGCAAGCTGGTCATTTGTGTTGAAGAATTTTGGCCCGATTTTTCCTTTTTCCAGTCAGCTCCTTGATAAAATGATGTCGTATTTCTATATGCTTCGATCGGCTATGAAATACTGACTTTTTTGTCATTGCAATGATTGACATGTTGTTGCAGAAAATTATTCTGGGGGTATCCTGCTTTTACTACAAGTCTTATAAATTCTTCTGAGCCAAGCAACTTATTATGCCGCACTTGTTGCTGAGATGTATTCAGCTTCTACTGACGATAAAGCCACAGTATTTTGCTTTCTTGATGACCACAATATCACTTTTGTACTAGGCAGAATATATAGCAGGAAGTGCTTTTTCGGTCATCAATAGAACCTGCCCAATCATTATCAGAAAATCCAATAAGATTAGTATTATTTTCATAAATATATTTAATACCATGTTTCTTTGTTCCCTGGATATATCTTAAAATCCTTTTTGTTGCTGCAAAATGCAATTTACTTGGTTCATTCATGAACCTGGAACAAATACTAACTGCATGCACAATATCTGACCTTGTATTAGTCAAATAAATTAAAGATCCAACTAAGCCTTGATAAATCGATGCATCAACTTTTTCTGTACCATCATATTTTGACAATTTCACTGGCTTGCAATTTGACATTCTCAATCTTTTCAAGAGATCTTCAACATATTTTTCTTTCATCATTTATTGGTGGTAGTCCAATTACCATACCTTTCTGATTCATCAATTTCAAACTTTTAAAATTTAAATGCCCAAATCTTAAATGCCGCAAGTAAGATTTATCAATATTTTCATAACTCAATGCATAATTTTCACATGACAGCATCACCAAAGGAAAAACCTTATTTGGGGTCTTGGCTATGGTCTGTTTATTTTTTTTATCAAAAATCACACATTCATCTCTATTGAAAATGACCGAATATCCTTTTTTCATCAATTAACCAATGCTTAAAAGATTTTGAATCATGCCAAGAACATAAAGTACATCAGAAATTAATTTAGGATTACCTCCTTTTGGTTTTACAGTAATTTACTCTTTTTCCTTCAACAATTTGGAGCTTCCCATCACCGAGCTTAACTTGAGAAGTGACTTTTTCATCTATCTCAACAAAAATGCTTCGATTTCCTGTCATATGATTCCTACAACCACTATCCAAATACCAATTATCATATGAATTATGTTGAACATTCATGCAAGAATAAAACATATGGCTTGTATTATTATTTTTCTCAAAGAAATGTGCTTTATTTTTTTGTATTTCATTTTTTTGTTGAAACCAACAATCTCTTTGAGAATGATTGGGGTTTCTACATTTTTTACATTTATATCGAGAATCCTTGGATTCATGTCCCAATGTTTTGCAAATAATACAGTAAGATTCAGATTTACCTTTTCTATCTGGATTTCTATAGTTGTTGAAATTATTTCTTCCTCTTCCTTGGCCTCTGGAAAAAAATTTCCTTCTATGACCTCTTTGATAATTTTGAAATGTCCCTCTTTCTTTATTTTCTTCAATATTTTTCTTTTATGAAATTGTCATTTTTTACTGAAAAGCTTGTTCTATATTCTGGTTTGAAAATCCATCCATTCTTTGCTCATGTGCTTCAAGAGACCCACTTAATTCTTGTAATGAAAATTTAGATTAATCTTTTGACTCTACAACATGGTCAAACTTTACAGGCAGGGTTCTCAAAATTTTATGAACAATTTTTTTATCAGGAATATCATCTCCACAACATCTAATTTGATTTATTATTCTAGCAACTCTAGTAAAACAGTATTGAACAGCTTCACTATATTTCATCATCAAATTCTCTCCATAAATTTTGGAGTTTGATAGAAATCACTTTTTCAGATCCCTGAAATTCATTTTTAAAAATATCTCAAACTTCTTTTGATTTTGAGGAAATTTTTATTCTAAGAAAGATAGATTTACTTACAGCTTGCTGGATGAAGAGAAGAACTTTTGCATCTTTCTTTTTATTTTCCTTGAATTCATTTTGCTTTGCATGCGACCACAAATCAAGTGTTGCTGCATCTTCTGGTACTGCATAACCTTCTTCAACAATATTCCATAGATCTTGTGAGATAAAGAGAGTCTTCATTTGGAGAATCCATGAGTCGTAATCTTCTCCATGTAGGATGGGTATTAAATTTTGGGTATAATTCATACCCGAGGTTGATGCGGGGGCCTTTTAGGAAGCAAAAATCTAGGCTCTTATACCAAATGTTGGAAATTTGAGGAAGCGTCGATATAATAATTTGATCAGAAAATAGGAAGGAAAGATAATAGGGGTGAAGAGGAGGCAATAGGGGCTCAAAGATATTTCACTATTTCATTGATACAATGGAAATGATTTTGATAACAAACAAATATAATGGTCATTAGGGACCATAACCTTCTTTTAACTTTCCTGTACAAATATCTCTCGAGATCCCGTTTTGGATGGATTTTCGTATTCACTAAATATGTCGAATGTCATCCTTTTTTTATAGGGTTTTGTACCACCATACTACTTAGTTTTTTATGGTCTTCGACC
Organism: Amborella trichopoda; assembly: GCF_054954075.1. Lineage (NCBI taxonomy): Eukaryota > Viridiplantae > Streptophyta > Magnoliopsida > Amborellales > Amborellaceae > Amborella > Amborella trichopoda. The sequence goes on from NC_142339.1 coordinate 8,528,156, forward strand.
ATCTATTTTTTTTCACCACAAAGTAACGTAATATTTGTGCGTGCCTTCCTATTATTGGTGGAATGACGTGGAATAGTTCCAGAGAGAGAATAGAGGCGCTGAAGGTGATGAGTTGGAGAAGAGAGAGAGGCGGCGATTAGAGAGAACGAGACAAATTACTTTTTTTCTGTTTTTAGATTTCACATCAAAATCCATTTTTAAAGGAGCTGCAGCGAATATTTTTAGGTCTCAAAGTTCTATTTGAATAATTTGTGTGATCCATGCATTTTAGTTGAATTGGATATCTAATTGACATGAACTAATGGGAAGATGACAAAGGAGAATCTTGTGTTCCTGTATTGACAATATGAGCAAAGAATGCAGCCATAGAGGGTGAAGTAATAAATATTTTATTACGACGCAAAAATTGTATATAATTTTGGAAGCTGAGGGAAAAATTATAAGTAGAATGCACCACCAACTTAGCACAATTAGCACTACACAAAGGAATAATAAGGCCAACTAAAGCATATGCATATAACCGAAGAAAATTAGAGTAGGGCAAAAAACTTTTCCTCTGGTCATTTGAAAGTTGAAAAACAATGAGTGCAATAATACTATGAAGATGTAGAGAGAGCACGAGAGCAGTTGAGATGAAGACAATTTCACAGATCACCAAGAAATAGCATGGTTTTGGGGGATTATGAGGGACAAAGGAGTACGAATATGTTGAAAACTTTTAACTTTTGGTTCATAAATATGCTCCAATATAGAGCACAGGAAAAGCAACTAATAATAAGGTTGTTAAAGTAGTGCAACCAAAATAGGAATTATCTACAAAGAAACCATTGCTTTTTTGTACAACGAGGTCACAAATCATTTTTGTCCCTTAAATTTCAAAATGGGTGGTTGTAAGAGTGTCATTAAATAGACACAAAGTTCTAAAAAAATTTCTCGAACTTCATAACTCACCCTAAACTATTCAATTTAACATCTAATGAGTGGGAATAGTTGTGACCTCCTTATGCAAAAGAAAAATGATCTCTTTGTAGACAATCCCCAAAATAAAGGGCAATTGAATGAAGTCTTCAAAAACAAGAGTGTATTCCAAAGTTTACTCCTTGTTTGGAGAATTATTGCTATTAAAATTGAATATAAAAGGAAAGTCCACATTGAACTAGGTTTGTTTCCCCTTGTTACATACCCAATATAAAAGAGAACATTAGGGGTGCCTCTAAGCAATCACCAAGAAACATACATTCATAAAAGAATCAATCAGCTTGACATACTCATGGTGTTCGTATCAATAAGGTTATTTCAAAATAATTTGTCTCTGTATATCTTAGTTTAGACAAACAAGTAATTTTGTAGATATACTCACCCAAGTATACATCTAGAAGAGAGAATCAATTATCCATTATCGATTTACCCTCATTTCAAGACGACCTACTCTTGAACTTAAGATTTCTAGATGTCATATATATACAGATTTGCATGTATATCTAAATGTACATCGGCCAATATCTGCATCATGTAACTGTTTTCAGGACTTTATCTCATGAAAGACAGAAATCCACCCCTAAAGCATTCAACCTCAGTCACAAACTTGCTACATCTCGATAAATGTTTTCAACAAGTTCGTTGAGCTCCAAAGAAAAGGCATTTAATCAAAGAAATTCTACCTTTAACAGGGTGAGATTGAAGGATGTGATTATATATAGGTTCGAAAAGTCAATGAAACTTTAGTGGTTTTCTGTTGAGAAATGCAGTACTTCACCCAAAGTTCAAATCCCACAGTTGAATTACACAAAAAAATAAAAATAAAAAACTAAAAAAGATGCTAGCTATTAACACCATATTCAGCAATATAGCGTTTTGTATATCTTAATCATGATTTAATAAAGTTCACATGGAATATAATTGTTACATGTAATTTTTCGACAAAAGAGTATCTAATTAGTCAAAGGAAAGGTGTTTTAAGTTAATGTAATCACAATGAAAACGTGAACTTGAAACCCAAGCATGAACCAAACATTCTTATTAACTAATAACAAATCACAGATGGTCACTTGTACAGTGTAGAAAAGGAGACCAACACAGTTTTGAAAAATAATGCCATCTAGATTGTATTCCATTAGTTTTGAAAAATAGAGCCATCTAGATTGTATTCCAGCTAACAACCTAATATATAAGAGAATATGCATTCTGTCTAGATAAATAATGATGTGGAATCCAAAACCTTATTTCCTTATGTTTAACCTATCCAATTTTAACCGAAAGTAATGTTAAAAAAACACACACACACACAGTGGGGCAATATTTCTATTTTAACACAACAAGGGATTACTTACTCAAAAAATATGAGCAGTATTAAATATAAACAAGATAAGGAGAAAAAGATAAAGGTTAAGTGAGCATGCTGTGGCCTAAAGGGCCGTAGAAGTCCCCCTAATTACCTCACTTGAACTACTTGGACTCCGTTTTAATATCTACTTCATTCACATACGTGTAAGTATAAAGCTCTTTTCGTTCACTTGCTTTATTTGCTTCACTTCTTTGCCGACTGCACATCTCTTTATTAAATAGAGGTTCAGATAAATACCTAACAACTGGCCTATACCCCACTTACAGCCATAACTTACCCATTTACAATAATTAACAATATATTTAATAACTACTCACACTTACAATAACTAACATTCAAACACATTACACAATAACTAACAACTCTATAATAACTACCCAATACATGACATAACACCTCTACTGCACACTACAACCCACTATCTATTTTGCATCAGTTTCCATTAAGTTTACCAATTTTGTTCTTTGTACTAATTTACAATCAATGAGAAGTAATCTTGTTTATCAATGTCTATTTTCATTAGAAAACCAATTATTGATAGACTGACCAGTGAAGTATTCCTAATCTCCCTCCCCCACACATGCATAATTGAACAATAAATGTGAAAATAGGTCTACAGAATAGAAATTGAAAATGATATAGAAATTACAAATATAAACTCCATATTATTCAAAAGCTAACACGGTATTGACAACAGTAACACGTGCAACCAAGTTTAGTAATATGCAGAAACAAAACTGACACCAAGAATTAGATTAGAGAGCAACTGACAATTATTAATCACCAAAAAATTATTTCAGCTAGAATGGGTGATCATCCATGAAGCCTCAATAATTGCAATGAAAGTTTAAAATACATGTAAATGGAAGGAGAGATGAAATTACCCACACAAAGCTTTGGATCTCGGAAATGACCATAAGATGTGGGTTGGTAGCTATTAGGATTCTACAACGGATTGCACTGAGTATCATGAAGAAATGCTTCAAGAAAACAAATATATTGAATAAAAAAACAAAATAATGAGTACAATTCCAAAGTCCAACATCCAAAACAAGATTTAGGGAAATTTTACTTTAGTTGGTTTTGGTGGCCAATTAAAAATTTTGCAAAGTTAATTCCGCTTAGACCTCCTCCCTAAAATTCTTTCTTCTTTTTCTGCCCTTTTTCTTTTTTCACAGTTAGCAAGGAAACTACAATCTTGGACGTTATGTGATATGCCAGGCTGTTGCAACCCAAAAATTCTTTCCATTAGATCAAGAAATTAGATAAAAGGTAAAATAGAATCAAAATTCATGGAGGAAATTGAACATGACATCCCAATTTTGTTAGATGAGAACCCCAAGAATCCCACTGTACACTAAGAAACTCTAAGTTCTTTCACGAGTGCTGAAAGAGATGCCTCAGCTTCTCCTCAATTTCACGAACTTCGATCTCTTCGCGGTCTCGAACCTGCAAATACGATAGATATGTTGCGAGACAAAGTTTCTCCTCCATGAAATAAATATGAACACCACATTAGCACTTACCTCACACCTCAGGCAATGGAACGAGCAGTCCCTGGAGCATGTGGAAAAGCAAGAATTCACCTCAATTCCCAATTCTTCCAACACGACAACTACATCGGAGACCGAACTTCACCATCCCGACTTCCCCGGATCATCACCTCGATACCATCTCCGCAGGTCCTCACTTCGACTGTTGCAGCACTCCTGAGCCTGTCCCCTGTCTCCCTCAGTTCCTGGATCTTCTCCTTCTGGTGTGTTATGTAATTGGTTGCCTCGTATAATTGGTCACAAATCGACCTCTTCCCCTGAGAGAAAAGAAGCATGTGCACTGTTATTGTTTAGAGCCCTACAAAACACTCTCTCTCTCTCTCTCTCTCTCTCTCTCTCTAATCTTTTAAAACCTACCATCTCTCCATAAATCCCATGGATACCACTCTCAATATCTCTCTTCAAAGCTTTCAAGGTCAGTACCCCAACCTGAACATGCAAAAACCCTCTCTCTCTCTCTCTCTCTCTCTCTCTCTCTCTCTAGAATAACATTGTTGGAGGTGGGTGTGGTTAAAAGACTACCTTGAGATAATGGAGTGGGAGAAGAGATCTGAGAGAGGCAAGCAGTGCCGCCATCTCGTCCCGCCTCCGACGCTTCCCTTTACGGTTTCCCCCTTACAGCATCTGCTGCGTTTGGGTTTGGAATAATAAGAGGAGGAGAAGGAGGAGGAGGAGGAGAGGGCGAGTGAAAAAAGTGGTGCTGCTCCTCAACCCTAAACTTTGGATGAGGAAGGGAGCAGTTAGCATCATCCAGCTCATATCACATCTGTCAAGCAATCAATTCCTTGCTTTGTTTTTAAGGATATACAGCACCAGCACCCTACACAAATGTACTCCTACCATTGTTAACTCTTCATCTCTCCCTCTCTAACCCACCTTCCATGTAAAAGCTACTCTCTCTCTCTCTGTAAAACCCTCCTCTCTAAAACTACTCTCTCTTTATGTACAACCCTCTGTAAAAACCTAATACAAGGTATACTCTCTCTCTCTCTACAATGAAGGAAAATTGTCTCATGCGGACAGGACTGCATATGCGGTCCAAAAAGTGGAGAAAGCATGATCGATGCCAGTAGCTCTTCCATCTAAAAACAAGAAAAGCTAACCGTTCAAATGTTTTTTTATTAGAATTATTATTTTTAGTTTTTAAAATTTATTCATTTATTTTTATTCATGATCCCATAAAAATTAGTCCAAAATTCCATCTCAAAAATAGATTTATTAATAGACTTGAATTCCTACATATGCGGGCTTGGCAGCATAAAACCAGGTCCCTACATGAATAATGTTGGTGGAGAGATAATGTGTGACATGAGCATTCACCTGTGGCGGCCCAAGGGCTCTAAAGTTGCCCAAACAGATCCCCTGAAAATCCAATATTTTAGGAAGGAATAAAGAAGACCCACATTTGCATTGCAATGGGGGAATATGAATAGTTAAGATTAGAAGAAAGGAATATTTAAGGCCTGAAGTTGCAACTACAGTATCCCGGAAGATCCAATATTTTAGGGTCCGGGAGAGAGGGTATGCCATCAACTCTCATTTGTTTATCAGATAGTGCCATGGCTGATTTCTCTCCAAAAATCATGTCTCTGTGTTTTATGAATCTGAGGTCTCTGTGTTTTATGGATCTGAAATTGAAAAGCCAATTGAAAAATTAGGGGAGTTTGAAGAAACTGAAAAAAAAACTCACCTGAACATGTGAGAGATGTTAAAAAAAATAAAATAAAAAAATAAAAAAATAATTTGTCCTATGCCTCATTCTTAGACGGTGCATTGGAAAGGCGGTTGACCTTACCGCCAAGTAAAGATGGTCCAAGAAGCGGTTTATCCTCTTTATAAATAGGGGCAGCCTGTTCATGTTGGTGTGCACGTGAGCCCATGGGAAAAGGTGGAGAAAGAGTTGGGTTGAGAGGGGTGAGTAATAGAGAAAAATAGAGTTATTTGTAAAGAGAGATTGAGTGGTGTAATACAATATTAAAGGGGTGAAGTTTGCATACGGACACATCCATAACTGTTAGAGGTAATTTTGAGGTAAAATGTTTTTAGGATTATCTCAAAATCTATTTTTATATCTAATTATAAAATTTTAAAGGTCAAAAATGGTTAAAATCAAGTAGATCCATAAACATATGAAAATCTTGAAAATAAACGGTGCAGATAATATGTTGCAAAATACACTATTTTTAACGTTTAAAATTTTTTGTTTTTCATGGTCATACATCTCAATGTCAAGATGATCAATTAATGGGTTTTTCAACATTAAAACTACCTTTTCTGACGGATTTTTGAGGTGCATCCGTAGTTCTACATTATATGGTTGCATCCCTATATAAACTTTTTACATATTAAAGAGTGAAGGTGTGATGCCATTCCATTATCAAATATCTTGCTAGTTTATGTTCACACTGTGGTTATTAGGGACCATCACCTCTTTTCAGCATTTAACCACCTTGTTGTTCACATTGGTGGTAAGCTTTTCTGGTTCGGTCCTTTGCACATGTAAAGTAAGGGTTTTATATATATTTGATATTTTTTTGAGTTCCAAAATATTCTACAATTAGTATCAGAGCAAGGTTCATAAAGCATGGCATCCTCAAGTATGATGTTCCAACCTCAAGCTCTTCGTCTTACAAAATTATGAAAATTGGTGCATTCAGATGAAAGTGCTACTCAGATCACATGATGCGTGGGAGGTTTTTGTAAAAGGGTATAATGAACCCAAACCTCAAAAGATGAAGCTGAAATAACAGACAATCAGAAAGCTGCTCTAAAATAATCGAGGAGACTAGACAAGAGAGCTCTATTTTTAATCTATCATGGCATTGATGAAAGCACCTTTGAAAAGGTTGCTTCCACCACCTCCGCAAAACACTAATGGGAAATCTTACAACATGTTTTCAAAGGAGGAGAAAAAGTGAATAAAGTTCGTCTGCAGACATTAAGACCCAAGTTCGAGATGTTCCACATGAAAGAGATAGAATTTATATCTGATTACTTCTCAAGAGTGTTGGCAATAGCGAACCAACTCTAGAGAAATGGTGAGGTGCTAGACGAGGTGCATATCATGGAGAAAATATGAAGATCTCTTACCCATAAATTTGAGCACATAGTTGTAGCAATAGAAGAAAGTAAAGATTTATCGACCATGACTACCGATCAACTCGTGGATTCCTTACAAGCCCAGGAACAAAAAATAATGAAAAAAACAAATACTCATTTGGAGCAAGTGCTCAAAACTAATCTCTCGCTAAAAGATGAAAGAGGAGGATTTAGAGGCAGTGGTCAAAGAGGAAGTGGGACATTCCATAGAGATGGACGAGGCTATGACAATACCAATTTCAATGCCTGAAGAGGAAACAGCTAGATGTTACAATCCTCAAGAGGTTGAGGTGGTAGAAACTTTACTCGACTATTCAATCGTCAAAGGTATGATAGATATTCGATTCAATGCTTTAATTGAAAAAAATTTGGTCATTACAGTTCTAAATGCTGATTTAAGAACTCCCAAGAAATGAAGAACAAGTGAACTTTGTAGAAAAATCTAAAGTAGATCAAGTACCAACCCTCATGTTGGCGTGTAAAGAAGAAGAAAGTGAAAGTAGCAACTCATGGTTTGTTGACAGTGGGGCAAGCAACCACATATGTGGAAGAAAAGAAATGTTCGTGGAGTTGGATGAATCAGTGAATGGTAACGTAACATTTGGTGATTTCTGAAAAGTTCCGGTCAAAGAGAAATGTAAAATTTTAATCCGACTCAAGAATGGAGAGCATGAATTTATTTCCAATGTCTATTATATGCCAAGCATAAAAATAATATTCTTAGTTTGGGGCAGCTTTTGAAAAAAGGTTATGATATTCATCTAAGGGATTTAGCCCTCACCATAAAAGATAGAAAGTAGAACTTGATTGCTAGAGTTGGCATTTAAAAAAACAGGGCATTTTCTTTGGATATCAAAACTGATATTTTCCAATGCTTAAATATATCTTTAAAAGAAACTCCATGGTTATGGCACTTGAGGTTTGGACACCTCAATTTTAATGGATTGAAATTGTTGTATAATCGAAATATGGTAAAAGGACTGCCACTAATTGATCGTCTAGCAGAACTTTATGAAGGATGTATGCTCGGGAAGCATCATCGCGAAACCTTCCCGAGTGGAGTTTCACATAGAGCATCAAAACCCCTTAAACTCATCCATACAGATATATGTGGGCCACTTAGCCCAATTTCTTATGGGCAACATAAATATTTCCTCACCTTCATTGTTGACTTCAGTCGGAAGTTTATTTCTTGAAAGAAAATCTAAAGTTTTTGGGATCTTCAAAAATTTCAAAGCTTTTGTGAAAACACAAAGTGACTATTTTATTAAAATTTTAAGATTAGATAGGGGTAGTGAATTTTTCTCAAAGTCATTTGATGAATTTTGCAAATATCATGGTATTCTGCATCAATTTACTACACCATATTCACCCCAACAAAATGGAGTGGCTGAAAGAAAATACCTGGCAATTTTGGATATGGCACGAAGCATGTTAAAATGCAAAAATATGTCAAAAGAGTTTTGGGCTGAGACAATCTATTGTGCTGTCTATATTTTGAATAGATGTCCCACCAAAAGTGTGCGATTTAGGACACCCCAAGAGGCTTGGAGTTGACATAAGCCTAATGTGTCATATTTAAGGGTATTTTGATGCATTGCATACTCTCATGTCCGAAATCAAATGAGAACCAACTTAGAGGACAAAATCCAAAAATGTGTTTTTATTGGCTATAATGAAAAATCAAAAACTTACATGTTTTATGATCCTGAAAATAAGAAATTCATAAAGTAGAGATGTGGAATTTAATGAAGAAGCCTCATGGGAATGGAACAAAACAGAAGAGAAAAGCCATGTAAGGATTGGACTGAATGGAAATAATAATGTTCAAGAGAGAACACAAGAAGAAAATACTCCACTCTCACCTCCTCAACAAGAGTCATGTTCATCTATTTCTTCCTGGATGAAAGTTCAAATGAAAGGCCACCAAGGACACAAAGTTTGAATGAAATTTAAGCTCAAATAAAAAATACTAACAATGAGCATAGTTTATTTTGTTTTCGTGTTGAATGTGAACCTGTAAGTTTCGACTATGCAGTTCGTGACTAAAGGTAGAAAAAAACAATGGATGGGGAGATTCAAGCTATTGAGAAGAATGACACATGGAAGCTTACAGCACTTCCAGATCAGCATAAAGCAATTGGAGTGAAATACGTGTATAAAGCAAAGAAGAACGAGAAAGCTGAAGTAGAAAGATATAAAGAAAGACTGGTTGCCAAAAGATACAAGCAAAGAACCGAGATTGACTACAAAGAGGTATTTGCTCCTATTGTTAGATTGCACACTATTAGATTAATTATTGCTCTGATTGCCCAAAGAAAATGGAAAAAATTTCAAATGGATTTCAAATCTGCATTTTTAAATGGTCATCTTGAAGAAGAAGTTTATATTGAACAACCACCATATTACATTATAAAGGGGCATGAAAGTAAGGTTTATAAATTGAAAAATGCACTTTATGGTTTGAAACAAGCTCCTAGAGCCGGGAATGCAAGAATTAACAAATATTTTGAAGAAAATGGTTTTTATAAGTGCCCCTTTGATCATGCTCTATATTTGAAGATAAATGACAACAATGATCTATTGATAGTTTGCTTATATGTTGTTGATTTAATTTTCACCGGAAATAACCTTAGCATGATTGATGATTTTAAGTAATCCGTGATTATTAAATTTGAGATGATAGATATTGGGCTTATGAATTACTTCTTGAAATTTAAGTTAAACAATGTAACGAAGGGATTTTTATTTGCCAAAATAGATATGCAAAGGAAATTCTCAAATATTTTAAAATGGAAATTTGCAATTCTGTAGCTACTCCTGTAGACTGCATGATGAATGGAAGCTATGATGATTCTAGAGTGTATGCCACTTATTTTAAAAGCATGGTTGGAAGTTTGTGTTATCTGACATGTACTAGACTTGATATTTTGTATGGAGTGGGCTTAATAAGTTGGTATATGGAAACTCCTAATAAAACTCAATTGAAGGCAGCCAAAAGGATTCTTCGCTATCTAAAAGGTACATTGGATTATGGACTACTCTATTCTCATTCAAATGAACTCATGATTATTGGTTATTGTGATAGTAATTGGAGAGGTGACTTGTATGATAGAAAAAGTACTACAGGTTATGTATTTCATATTGGATCCACAGCTTTTACTTGGTGTTCAAAAAAGCAACCCATGGTTACATTATCCACATATGAAGCCGAATATGTAGCAGCATCCTCATATGTCTGTCATATTATTTGGTTGCAAAATGCGTTAAAGAATTTGCAGGCACCACATGAAGGCCCTACAACGATCAAGGTCGACAATAAGTCAGCAATAGCATTAATCAAGAATCCAGTATTTTATAGAAGAAGCAAGCACATAGCTATATGATTTCATTTCATTCGAGAACATGTGAAGAATAATGAAGTCGAGTTTGTGTTTTGCATATCGGAAGAACGAGTTGCAGGCATTCTGTCAAAGCTATTAACGACTGAAACATTTTCATTTAAGAATGTTATTTGGACGGAGTGACATATTAAAAAAGGATGTTAAAAAAATAATAATAATTTGTCTGCTTGTGCGTCACTCCTGATCCTTCTCTCTAGACAATTCTTAACATGCGGTTTACCTAAACCGACTTGGTGAATTGAAGTTTACGTGGCCATAGCGAACAATGTGATGGGCCATGTGGCCCATCGTAAACCATATGAATGGGCGGTTTGTTAAGTCTATATATAATAGATGTTAGTTTGAGTGTTAGAATGGGTGAGTAGGGCGTATGTGAAAGAGAGTGATTGTTATGCTCAATGGTTTAAAAAACGGATCAGTGATTCGGATCGGGCTTCTAAAAAACCGATTCGGATCGGCGAATCAGCGATCCGGATGGGAAATCGGGTGAATCGATCAGAATAAAGCTTAAAAAAAATCCGAAAAAATTATTAAAATTCATTATAAATATTATTTTTTAGGAATTCAATAAGACATGAGGGTACTCTATTAAGAATTTTCATGTTTTTGAATGAATATGTGAATATTGATATGTTCTTTCCCTGCATGAACCGCCATTCAACATTTAATTTACATCACACAAAAGTATAAACATAGAATTATCATGGAATAAGTATATCAACATACATGGACTACAATAAAGCATAAATTAGTAACATATGATCTAAAAATAAAATGATAGATGACGTTATTGTTCTTCTTGGTCACGCTGGTGCCATTGATTGAATTCGTTTAACAATTCATTGATTCGATCTAAAACCGAATTATCGATATTAGCAGGCGTCTAACTATTCCTAAATCCCTGAGTGTTAGTGTTTTGTTGTGTTCCCAATCTAAAATCCCCGAAGATTTTCCATCTTTCATGCTCACCTGCACTGTCGTGCTCATCCCTACATTGTTGCTGTTGAGACTCGATATGTGAATAATATGGCTGGGATATGGTGGCCTCAGAATCATCATCTCTCTCATTTTCTCTTTGAATAATATGGATTAAAAAAAAAAATTAACAAGTTTTCAAAAAAATCGATCATGGATTAAAAAAAAAAAATCACAAATTTTCAAAAAATTCTATCATGGATTACAAAAAAAAATTCGATCATGGATTAAAAAAAAAAATCACAAATTTTCAAAAAATTCTATCATGGATTACAAAAAAAAATGCGATCATGGATTAAAAAAAAAAAAATCACAAATTTTAAAAAAATTCAATCATGGATTACAAAAAATTCGATCATGGATTACATAAAATTCGATCATGGATTACAAAAACAAAAAAAACAAAAAATTCAATCGTGGATTACAAAAAAAGAAAAAAACAACTCAATCATGGATTACAAAAAATTCAATCATGGATTACAAAAAACTCTATCATGGGTTACAAAAAAAGCAAAAAACAAAAAATTCGATCATGGATTACAAAAAAAAACAAACATTTTGATCATGTATTACAAAACATTCGATCATGAATTACAAAAAATTCTATCATGGGTTACAAAAAAAAACAAAAAAAACAAAAAATTTGATCATGGGTTACAAGAAAAAAAAACAAACATTTCGATCATGGATTACAAAAAATTCGATCATGGATTACAAAAAATTCTATCATGGGTTACAAAAACAAAAAATTCGATCATGGATTACAAAAAAAAAAAACAATTCGATCATGGATTACAAAAAAAAAAAAACAATTCGATCATGGATTATAAAAAAATCGATCAAGTATTACAAAAAAATCTATCATGGATTATACAAAAAAAAATAAAAAAATAAAAAATAAAAAATAAAAAAAAAACCGTATGGGACTCGCCGATTCACTGTACAGAATCGTCCGGTTCTCTCTAGAACCAGACGATTCCCGTTTTTTTCGCCGATTCGATCCGTTCATGGCGATTATCGAGTCGAACCGAGCGAGTCCGGTTCGACTCGGCGTTTTTTTAAACACTGGTTATGCTAAATGAAGTGTGTTGTTAAGAACCAGCCCATAGAGTGAGAGAGGTAGAATAAAAAAATAGATCACTGAAGTGATAGTCCTGCATATCATATTGCCCTATTATACTACAATCTTGTTTTTTAATCTAAAGCAATAGTGAAAGTTTTGTTACAAGCTTCCTATCTGTTCTTTTGTGTGGAAACATTTTTATTTTATATTTTGAATTCTTTTTCGCAACAAATTTCTATCAAGAGAGAGATGGATTCTCTGTGTTTGACGAACCTGAAAAAAAAGACCAGCTAAAAACGTGAAACTTGAGAGAGAGAGAGAGCGAGATGGGCTCTATGTGCTTGTGAACCTGAAAAAAAAAAAAAAACCAGATAAGAGAGAGATGGATGGGGTAAGAGAAAGGCAAAGAGGATATAGAGCTAGGGTTTTCCAAAAGGGATAGATCGATGAATACCTAATATAGTTGTTTCACGGGTGGGCTACGGCAATTATCAGGCAGCTGAAACTATTTCCGGTGGGTGGAAGGGTTGATCGTGAAGGAAGCGTGGAAAGAGGAAGAGGGTGCCCTGTTTTTGGGTGCTTCAAATTTGAGCCGGAGGAGAAAACCCCATGTCCCAAAAACCGTTTTTTAGTGCCCCCAAATTTTTTTTTTAGGGATGAAAATGTCCACTACAGATTTATTACATCTATTTTATTAGGTCGGTTTTTTAGTTATAATTTGTTTATTAGCATTTTAAATTGCTCCATAATGAAAGCACTCTAACAAAACTCTATCTATAAATATTCGACCAAGTAATTGTCAAAATTCAAACCAAGTCAGCAATATGGAAGGATATGAAAAGTGAAAACTCTTTTTTTATTAAATGAGAAGTGCTACACAAAAAAGGATACCGGCATGTTTGGTGCCAATTTAAATTGATGAATAAAATATAAGAGATTTACAATAGGTTACAGTTTTATCTAGCCACCAAAGATCATGTTTGGTGCCAATTTAAAATATAAAAGATTTACAATAGGTTACAAGTTTCAAGAATCGTCAATTCCGCCGGGATCGGATATTCGCTCCGAAATCGGGCATCGATAATACCGCTTCAAAAGTTTCAAGAATTGTCAATTCCGCCCAGATCAGATATTCGATCCGAAATCGGGCATCGATAATACCGCTCCAAATCCATCGGTAAAACCAGACGGCGCGGGTTCCTATTTTTTAATGCACCCACTTTGGTTTTTTTGAAATGTGATTGAAAATATGCATCCACCATGGTTTTTTTGAAATAGTGATTGACAAATTTCGACTTTTTTTTTTATGCACCCACCTTGGTTTTTTTTGAAATGTGATTGAAAATATACACCCACCCTGGTTTTTTTGAAATAGTGATTGACAAATTTTCATACCAGCTGCCATTCCACCTTACTCCCCACCTTACTTCCTATACGTGATTGCCGTACTCCCCACCTTACTTCCTACACGTGATTGCTTTACTCCCCACCTTACTTCCTACACATGATTGTCAGCTTAAAAAGTTTCAACGTGCAATACATACGTTTCAAATGGCCAATACAACATTCAATATAAGTAGATCTTTGGGTTATTTTATAGTATTCGTTCTTCTCACATCGCTTCGATATGAGATATATCTGTGAATTGAAAAAATGTTGACAAATATTATTAGCTTAGGATAAATTGCAGTGAGATATCATACGCACGACGGTGTATGCCCATGAATAAGAAAGTTGTATGTCCGATTGTGGCAATGAAATTTGATGATAAAAAATTATTAAAAGTAATAATTAGGTGCCCATCACCCCTATCTTTCACCAAAACAATTTAAAATTTACTTACCAAAAAAACATAAAAACTCTATTAAGCTATTATATCATGACATTATTTTATTATATGAGTAGTAATTAATTAATTAGTTAATTAGGATTAAAATTTTAGTACTAGCTGATAGGATAATAAAAATAAAAATAGTAATAATAATATTTCTAATCTATTCGATATTAAAAAAAAAAAAAGTTTAGAGGATATTTTAAGATAGAAAAATAACACTAACTCATACCACTTTAGAATTTATTTCAAGTAACTTTATCAATTATCCCACATTGCAAATATATTTTTTTAATTTATTAATAACCAAATCTTTAATATTATTTATTAATTTATTTATATTATAATTTTTATAATATATTATTTTTTCTTATAATTGTAAATAAGATTTTTTAAATTAGATGACATATAAAACATTTTATATTTTCATTTGTATAGTAAAATAATTATAAATTTTAAAATTATAAACTAACAACCTCAATTTCCATATATATTATTATAGTTAGTTAAGTTGTAATAATTTTGGATAAGTAAAACAAATTAATAAATGTTTGATACTTTGATGTAATACTTATTTATGTGCGAAATTAATTTTTTTAATCTTCTAACATGGAAGTGTTTGTAACTAGTTACCTGACATTACAAGTATGAATTTATTCATTTAATTTTTAATTTTATTAAATTATTGTAAATTTATATTTCTAAATTCTATATTTCTATCCAAACTAATTGTTATATATTAGATTTATTTATCTGTGAGGGTCATACCCTTGTTTTTTGAATCACGTTTATTATAATATTGTAATTAATAATTATACTAATTACAATGATAACTAAGTCTTATATTTTATTTATTAATTTATTTATTTTAATTATATAAACATCTAGATAGAAAAACGATGTCTCAATAATCACCTATTTTTACAAAGTAATGAAAATGCATAATGCACCACTCCTAAATTCATTTACAAATGAAAATAATATTATTTTTAGAGATTTATAATGATTTTTTAAAGATTTTGGAGATAAAAATTACCGATTCTGCTTGATTTCCGATCCGAAACGTCGATTCACATATCCGAATGGATTTTGTGGTGCCCGATTCGAGACACCGATCCAATTTTTAAATCACTGATTTTATCAAAAGCAGACTAGACTACTTTAAATAATCAAAGTAAGATGCACCTTCAAATCCTGTTGGTCACAACCAGCCTGCCCAGCAACCAGGATTTATGTCTTTAATGGCCCCTTGCAATTGTAAAGAAATTAATATACCTGGTGAACCTAGAGCAAGCCCCTAAAATGGCACCTTGCACCACTCTTTGCGGTTGTGAACCCAGGAGCAAGCCCTTAAAAAGGCACCCAGTGCAGCCCACATGCTGAAGGCAAAGTAGATAGGGCACTTTGCATTACAAACAACGTCTAGACGACAGCAAACCTTTAAGGGTATTGGACGGTCAGCCACCACGGACATCCCCCCATGCCGCCCTTGCGTGCACGTGTACGCACGCGAGTGTGACCCGGTTGCTCTTGCAGTACGTCCTTGAATAAAAACGTGTGATGCAGTGCCATGGGTAACCAACGAATTTGAAATGCCTCGGATCTACAATTGGAATCGGACGCGCCTGGCACTTAGCCCTCTTAGATCCATCCTGGCATAGGGTTGCCACCGAAAGCCCTCCAACATCCCTCACAAACGCGGTTTGATCCGACTCCTTCACGTTCCCAACCTCGTCGGTGTTCGCACACTCACAATGATTGGTGTGTCCTTTGCGCTTACTAGGTTTGGTTCGGCTTCGGTTGTGAGTAGATAGATGGCATCTAGGTATGTGGCTATAAGAGAGGCCGACTAGAATCCGACAGAATTACAGCAACACCTTCCCTAGGGTACGGTAGACGACAACGGGAAAAGCTGCTAGAACTAGCCGATGCACCCTGAGGGATCCTTCAACAGGGTCCACCGGGCCCTAGCTCATACAGGTGCCACTACGTAGGAGAGCCTTCTTAAACCAGCTTAGGCTAAGTGGGTTGGATGAACATGGGAAGTATAGTATGGTGCAAGGTGGGTAGTAGGGTAGAGTGAGTACAATGAGTATTGGCTGTAGAGTATGGTATGGTGGGGCCTAGAGAGTATGGTAGGTATAGACTAGGATGGGGTGCATGATTAGCTATGGGTTATGGTTTAGCTTAAAGCGTAGCTTAGATAGTAGGATGGGACGTGGGATAAGTGGTTGCGTTAAGAAAGTGGGATTAGGTTAGGGTTTACGAGACTCTTGGTTAAGTGTAGAGACTTAATTAAAGTGGGTTAAAGTTTGATTAAAGTAATTAAAAGTAACTAACTTTGGGTTAAGGCTAGATATAAGAACTCTTTTGCAAAATATTTCTCTCTTCTTCTTTCGAAGTATCAGAGTTTCATTAACCTAAAGCAAAATGAGATCTCTTTAAGTTACATGAGTTAGGGATTTATGGAGAGCTCCCCTTTTAAACAAGTATAGATGTCCAAAACCCTAAAGAATTGAATGAAAATAAAATTATCAAAAATATAATTGAAATTCGTGCAAAAAAAAAAAATTGACCAAAAAAACCATGCACAATTCAAAATTTTCAAATAGGTCTTTCAAAAAGGGCCTCTTCCAACCCCGATCACATAGTATCTTGGCTTTGGCATTTCCGACACCAAAATAGACAATCTATCGCCAAAAAATCATAGATTGTCTCATCATCATCATATTGGTATATGATTTACAAAGAACCATAGAGATTTGATGAAGTTTTTGATGTTTTTGGGGTTTCAGGGTTTTCATGCAAACTTTTCTTGTGTTCTCCAATCAATTACTCTAAAAATACCGAGTTTATTTTGAGTTTTTAATGGTAGATCAAAGGGGATACCGACACGATCATTTTGCACATTTTGCATCGAGAATCATGCAAAATGACTCCCAATTTACTAAGTTATAATTTTGGCAAGTCGCCAAAAAATCAATTTTTTGTTATCTCAAAAATTTTGCCCACTTTTGAACCTTGGATGGTCATTGTCTCGGACAACGATCGTGACTTTTTTTATGCCAAATCAACGATAATCAAGTCACAATCGAAATACACTATGTTTGAGCTTGATTCGATGGTCGGATATGAAATTATGATCGTTAAAGGACGAAGAGGTCACGCAAACTAATTTTTGCATGTGCTTGAGAACTTTCAGATTTCTCTCTAGGATAGCTTCCAATCCAGTCAACGATCAAATGTGAGCCCTATATTAAAAGATCAACGCTAGCCGAGGAGCACGACATATCCAAAGTTTGGCTTGATCCAGGTTGCGGATAAAGAGATCTAAGGGCACAAAGTTCACCAATTTCGGAGGATGCGCTGTAGCATGTTGCTAGTTTTGGAAACTAGATGTGGAATCTTAAATAGTATAGAAACTACCCAATTTTGGAACGTAGGACTAGAAATGTCCATTTGGATTGAATTTTGGGGGTTGGGGCTTGAGGGTCTTTCAATCTTCTGCCGTCGTCCGGGATGGTCTAGAGGCCATTTGAGGTCGATTTCCAGGAGTATTACTGTGTTGTTTGCTTGTACACCTATGAAGCATAATACTTCTTTATCTCACTTTCCTTGTATCTCCTTGTAGCCTTCCCCAATCAGGTTAAAACTTGAGAAATGTCTTCAGGATATTAAGGCACTCATGTGCCTTTTTTGGGGCCGAGATGTTATATAGATGCTTTTTATAGTAGGGGCTTTATTGTAGACATGTTTCTGTGGCTTTTCAGATATACTTGGTGTCGGAAAGCCACGGTTGCAACCACCTCCTCTATTATTTGCACTGGGAGTAGGAGTAGGTGCTTCAAAAATACCCGCAAACTGATGCCTATATGAACCAATTGTATGGCAAAAAACCTTTAATGAGGCCCACCAAAACCTGCTGGGAGCAAACCAAAAATGGCACCCATCGCAACAAATGGTATTGAGCTCAGAGCAAAACTATGAAGGAACCGATCCCGAGCAAATAGTGTGGGCACAAACCTAGAAAATGAAGGCAGTGTCATGGTATATTCCTCATAGTGAGATGCGATTTCATAAAATGGCTGCCCTCTGCATTGGAAGATCGGCAACGTCAAATCCAATAAAACCCTTTTAACCTTGCTATGACTAAACTGTTGGATAGGGTGATTATCCAAAATCACCCACATAAGGAAATCTTATGTTATGTGGAATTGAGATTGATATTGACAAGTTTCTTAAAGGAAATATAAATTCAAAAGGAGTAGGACTCTTAGAATATCTCTTGGTTCTTGAGATATATGTAACACTTATATGAAGTTTTTTATTTGGTGTGAACTCCTAACCTTTTATATATATGATGAAAGTGCAGAGAATTTGTGTACTCTATTTGGATCACTATATGGGAAATGTGGCTTTCTCTAAAGAGATAGCCTTATTTGGGTCATCATATGGGAAAGGTATCTTCTTCTAAAGAGAGAGGCAGGGCCGCCTCCGCATCGACAATACCTCCTTTTAGAGAGAAGAGAGCTTCTTACAGAGAAAAACACCATGGATGTGTCTCCTGTAGATTGATAGGCTGGTTTCTTGTAGAGAAGCAGTTCTTATGAAGATTTTGAGCGGTTTCATCTTTTAGAGATAGAAAGTCCTATAAAGATTTTGAGTGGTTTCACCTTTTAGAGAGAGAAAATCTCAGTTGCTCTCAAGGTTCTCCTCGTGTACAATAGCTCAATTGTGGATCTAAGATGGGCCTCTTCTTGGATAGTGGTTTAGCTGTAGAATAGAGCTGAGATATCGACGGGTTGTGCCGATCCAAATAGCGGATCTAAAAGGGTTTGCTTTATTAGGTTTTGTCTAGGGTTAGAGATATAAATCTCTATCCCAAAATCTGTGATGTAACTTTTATTAGTATAGTGGGTTTCAGTTTGTTGTATCCATTGATGTAGCCTTCTTAGGGTGAACCACGTAAATCTTTGTGTTTGTGTGGTTGTGTGTTTCATATTTTATTTCTCGTATTATGGCTCGTGATCTCTCATATTTTATTTCTAACTGGATATTGATGGGATCCAATTTTTGGGATTCCTATTTCCGCGAAGGTAACATAAATACATAGCATAATAAATGCAATCAATGTGGGAGCAAACCAGTGAAGGTACCTGTCCAACCGAATTGTGCAAGGGAAAACCTAGAAAATAAAAGGTACCACCAAAAGTCGATGGAATTAGAAGCCTCTAATGACAACCAAACATCATCAAATGTCTCGCATTTCGCATCAACTGGGTGCTCGACATTCAGGGTGGCAATTTATTTGGCCGTATTTATGTATCAGAGCATCAAACCAACCCTATTGGGGTAACCTATTCCTAAAAACAAACTTCTAATCTAAGGCGGGCACCAAGTCCTCATTTCACCCTAAAACCATAAAAAGGTAGGATAGATGTTGGTTTCTGATCGAAGCGGCCCATAAACAAAAATACAAGGTTGTATGCTCCAACAAGAAATAGGTATCTATGTTTAGCTACCAAGAAAGTAAAAAAGGCTTGAAAATCCCCACAAACAATCACACACCCGAGCAAATTTTGGAGGATCCTTATAATTGGAGAACCTCCGGAATAAAAATCTAGAACAAATTTTCTAGAAAACATTTTTTAGAAAGCATTTTCATATGAAAGCATTTTTAAGAAAACATTTTCTAGAAAGTATTTTCATATGAAAACGTTTTCTGAGATAATGTTTTCTGAGAGAATATTTTCATCTGAAAATGTTTTCTAAGAAATGTTTTCATATGAAAATATTTTCAAGAAAACATTTCCATATCAAAATTTTTCTAGAAAACATTTTTCTGAAAAATATTTTCTCATAGAACACTTTCTAGAAAATATTTCTCAGAAAACAATTTCTTAGAAAATATAAAGCATTTTCATATGAAACTATTTTCTCATGAAAGCATTTTCTAGAAAATATTTTCCTAAAAATATTTTCTCAAAAAATATTTTCGAGAAAATATTTTTTTAGAAACAATTTTTTAGAAAATGTTTTCTTAGAAAATGTTTTCTTAGAAAACATTTTCATATGAAAGCATTTTCCAGAAAAATGCTTTATGAGAAAATGCTTTCTAAGAAAATGTGTTCTGAGAAAATTCTTTCTAAGAAAATACTTTATGAGAAAATGTTTTCAAGGAAATGCTTTCTGAGAAAATGTTTTCCAGACAATGCTTTTTGAGAAAATGTTTTCTAAAAAAATGCTTTCTAGAAAAAAAAAAATCTAGAAAATGTTTTCATATAAAAATACTTTTCATATGAAAATGTTTTCTAAAAACTAGTTTTCTAAGAAATTGTTTTCTAAAAAATAGTTTTCTAAGAAATTTGTTTTCTGAGAAAATATTTTCTAATGTTTTCTAAAAACATGCTTTCTAGAAAAATGCTTTCATATGAAAATACCTTCATTTGATAATGTTTTCTCGAAAAATATTTTCAAGAAAAGTTTTGGTAGCATAGACAGCAATCTCGTACCATAGAAAAGTGGGTCAATTTACCGAGGGAGCAATGGAGTTGAAATGTTGTACGGTGATGGGAAGGCCCCCTGAAATGCTTAAATCCAAAATTTTAGATCAATCTGCTACTATTTTTTAAGAGATCTCCAGAGTAGCATACTATTTTCATGCTACTGCAGGTATCATTCACCCAAAAAAACAACAAAAATAGGTCGATGACCCCTTATTCTTTTGGTCTTTTCTCCTAATTCCTACGGCAAATTTGGCTAAAATTTGGAGAGGATGTTTCTTATTACCATGCTTTTTCTATATTTATGTACATCAGGGTTTTCCTTCCCTAGATCATGGATAAACTAAAGTCCAACGTTGAGGTGGAAGAAAGTTTCACATTTTGCAACTTCATTCTACTCCATTAATTTCTTTCAATCTAGGTGGAATCTTCAGCATAATGTTTGCAAGCTAACTCTTCATTCAACCCACTATTCATACATGTAACTCATTACCTGCTTCATATGAAGATTGAAGTTTTGAAGCCCAAAATTTGTAAAACTTTTGATGTTACAAAAAAAAATGTGACATACACCTGCAAAAACAATCATAAAATACATGAGCTTTTGTGAAACATGAAAAAAATAATTCTAGCTCAATTATGTACTAGTCTATGGAGCCAAAATGGTCATGAATTAGTGAACAAAAAACTAAAATAACAAGAGAAAGGGATACTATGTTAACCCCCAAAAGCTTCCGAGGGTAATACATTGAAGTTTTGCCAAATAATAAAATGAACCTCGTCATTAATGACAAGACACAATGATGATTTTCCATCTGTCGATCATCTAAAATTTTAGTTTTCCACCCATGTCTTTAAATTATAAGGAGATTAGGTTTCTAGAGCCAGAGGATGAGTTTAAAATTTTTTATGAAACATTTTAACTTTTTTTTTTTTCTATAAACAAGAAAAGCTAGAAAAGTTTGACGTGTGAAGATTTAAAAAATAAAAATTAATAATAAAAAAAAAGTAAAAAAAGAAAGGTTTTAAATGGGCCAGGCCTTATTGGGCAGGGCCAAAAAGTCAAGGCTGACCCGGTGGCAAGTTTTCGGGATTCTCTGGACAATTTCTACCCGGTCTCTAAGGCATGGCCCGGCCCGATGAACAGTTACTCTCTTGTGGCACGAAGCCCGAGGTCTGGCCTGGATTATTGGCAGCTGCACACATGGATGACCCAACTACCACGATTATAAATCTTCAAAATAATACTATAAATATTATAAATCTTCAAAACAAACAGAAAAGGTGAAAAAAATTATGATTTTAAACTTGGATTTCAGATTTCTTTTGGACCGTTCATTTTGATTGCTCTAAAATCATATGTTAACCTTTGAACTCTTTCTTTTTCACAGTGATGATCGGGTGGTCAAGACACAAGATTATCGTGAAATTGTTGATAAGATTTTTCCAACGAGCACATGTAGTTGACCTACTTGGGAGGATTTTTATTCAAATGTGAAATTTTGGGAGCCACCTAAAAATTATTAGGTGAGTACTTTGAAAAGAAGATTTTAAAATTTGAGTTTCCTACTACCTAGACTTTACCTTTTAAAATTTGAACAAACTCTACTCAATCTTGAGACATTATTTTTTATAAAATTTTAAAAGGTGCAAGTATACTTTTTTATTTCTATTAAGGTTAATATAAGTATTAAAGAGGTTATATCTTTCAAATTTGGGGTCCTAAAACTAAGTCCTTGTAGGATTTTACCCAAGGGAGTAAATCGACAATATACTCAAGAGGGAGTAGAATTTCTTTTGGCTAAACCCAATTCATTTAATGGGAATGGCAATGGGTTGGGTCAGATCCAGCATACCCGAATTCACGGAGCCTAACCCAAAAATTAAAATATCTATGTATTTTAATAATATTGAAATATATTTCATATATTGGAACCCGAAAAATATTATCGGACCGGGACTCGGACCCAAACCTAGACCCAAACAGTATTTGGATTCAAAATTTAGACCAAGACTCGACCCGTTGGATTCAATTTTTGGACCCATTGACCCGGATCGGGTCTACCCCTAGAGCCCCGGTTCAACTCCAGGTCCATTGGCTACCCTACAAATTTAAGATATAACCGGCAATATGCGGGAACATTTATTGAGCCCATGAAGTTTTCAACATCGAGGACTTCAATGCTCGGGGGTGGCTCACCAACAAAAACCATTAAATCCAAGACCTGCTTCATGGCACAGTTCATGGTTATAGAGAGAGAGACACAGAGGATCTCTTATTGGGGTAAAGGAAAAAGCAGGAGAGAAGCCATAGAATTGAAAAGCCTGGAGAGAGAGAGAGAATGGCAGGTGAGAAGGGGAGGGGAGAGAAAGAGGAAGATGCAGAGAAGGGTTTTGAGCTGAGTGTTGTTTGCGTGGGGGTAGTGGTGTGCATAGTGGGGTTGTACACTTGTTTCTCTCTCAAGAAAATGGTTGTTACCTATGCGACTCTTCTTGTCCTTGTTGCAGGGGTTTTGTTGCCTGATTGGACCTTCTTTGCCAGAGATTTCTCGCAGTGGACCACGCCCATGCCCCTCCCTCGCCCCATACACCATGCGCCTCCCTCCTCACCCGGGTGCGTTCTCTCTCTCTCTCTCTCTCTCTCTCTCTCTCTCTCTCTCCTTTTAGTTCAACAATGTTCAGAAACTCGGTTTGGTTCAGAGCAGGGTCGTCAACTCGTCTCTGCTAAGGGACTCGGCCAAGCCCTGAAATGGGTGAAATAACTCAAATATAGTTGAAAACAACGAAAAACAAGAAAGTAGTATTAGAAATCATTATAGGTCTAAAAAGATGAAAAGTCTCTGTAAAAGATTTTTATTAAAAGTGTAATTAAAAGTTTTGATTTAGATCTTCAATGTTTATGAAAAATTGAAAAACAAACGAACTACCTTAAGAACTATCCAAATGATAAAAAAAAACTAAGGGTGCAGTTTGCATACTGATGCATCCGTAGGTGTAGAGGTAAGGTGCACCTTCAAATTTTATCATGGTATGTAATTTTGAGGTAAAATGTTTTTAATATTATCTCAAGATCTATTTTTATATTTAATTATAAACTTTTAAATTTAAAAAATAGTTAAAATCAACTAGATCTATAAATATATGAAAATCTTGAAAATAGAAATTGCGGATAATATGTTGTAAAATGCATTATTTTTTGGACTTAAAATCTTTTTATTTTTTATAATCATACATCTCAATGTCGAAATGATCAATCGGAAAGTTTTTCAACATTAAAACTACCTATTCCCATGGACTTTTGAGGGGCATCCGTAGTTCTCATTATAAAGCAGCATCTTTATATAAACTTTTTTCAAAAACTAATTTTATGGTTGTGTTTTCTATTTTCTATTTTTCTATTTTTTTTATTTTTTAATATTTTTTGGGCTCTTCAGCTTTACCCATAAGGCTAGTCCGGGTAACTTCCCAGAGTTTGAGTGGACAAGAGGGAGTCTGTGAATGCTGTACAGTTTGCACAGCACCAAACTAGACCTCAAAAATTCAAAACAAATACAATAAATTCTTTAAAATAAAAATAAAAAAAATAAAATAAGTAATTTGAAATCATTAAAATATAAAAAATTATATAAAAAAATTGATTTATATCTGGAAATATTTCAAAAAAAATAGAGATTAAAATATATAATAAGACTCCTATGCAGGTTGTCAAGACAAAGTTACTCGGTCGAGTCCAAGCCAACTCAACCAGAAAACTGTTATTTTAGAAAATTAACTTACCAAAGTTAGGATGCAATTCGGCCATTAAATTGTAATATTTTTATATTGCAATAATTTGATATAAATTTTTAGTATAAAATTTATCTGAAAATTTGAATTAAGGTGCTCCATTTTTTTATGGGAAACTATTTAAATAAAATATTGGAAATTGGATCGGATCATAGCATGCGATTGCTTAAAGAGGGATCTTAATGTTTGAGGTAACGAACAATGATGCTGCTGTTCTTCCCTGTAATTTGTGAAATTTTATATATTTGTCCAATGTACTTTTATAATTTTCACCAAGAAAACGTTTAAAGATTCATTTTTGTTTAAAAAGTCATTTTACATTTAATTGAAATTTTAATAGAAAAATCCTCTACACCCAATTATACGAGGGGTTCAGTAAGTGTTACCCAATATTTGATGTCTTGTGTCGGCACGTGATATTTATATTAATTTATTAACTTAAAACGCCAATATGAAAAAAAAGTATCAAGACATATCAATGTGGTTATTATATTATAATAACATTTAATGCACCTGAAATTTAAATGTGATTGTATAAACTTGGGAAAGGAGGTATGGGGTTCAAACCCTTTCCTAGGTCTCTTGGGTGTGGCTGAAAGCAATCATTGAGATGATTATGGTGTACAATGTGTAGGCAATATGCTAAGACATGTAAAATAACATGTATTTAAATATCTTTTTTTTAATATTAATATTTTACTCAAGAGAAATAAAAAAAAAAAGAGATATAAAACAATTAAGCAAAATTAGTAGTTGAGTCATGGTGAGCACCACTTTTGGTAAGAGAATCTACTTCATTGTTGGATTCCCTATAGCACATGACAACAGATTGAGACATTAAAAGCTCTCTAATCTCCATAAATAACGACGTTAACTTCCATAGGAACCTAGTTTCCCTTTGCCCAAAGGTATAATGTTTGTTGTCCCCTTAAGCAATTTTACCGCACTCCATGCCTCTTAATAGTTTGAACCCTTTTAGCATATCCCAAGCTTCCGCTTCATTAATAGTAGCAGTGCCACAAGGCCCAGAACATAAATATATCTTAATATCTTGTAATAATAAAACGATGTTATATGGTTAGAAACCCCAAACTTGGTGGTACCCCTCATATTTATCTGAACATTTTGTAATAGTATCAAAAAGTTAGTATGCATTGTTATTTATGAGTAGAAAACCTGAGCTTGGCGCCCCCCTTATGCAGATGAACGCAATGTTATATTGTTGGGACATGTATTGCATTCAATAATATTGAAATGTCTACTACTTCAGGTTCAAAAAGGTAATATAATGATACATATATAATAATTTTTATTAAAATATATTATAAATCTAAAATATTGATATTTTATATTAATATTGAAATATCAAATATGATTGGCGCAGCAATAGACATGAATTCTACTGAAGAAGCCCTACGCCCTATGTCCAACCTAATTTTAGAGCACATAAGCTTCTACCAAGTTCATAAAGCCTACCACTGCTCAAATCACATTTACATGCAATAAAAATGAACTATTATATTACATACTTTAAAATACTATATTATAGAACACTAATAGCATGAATACCATAACACCACTTAATTCAATATTAGTAGTTCACAATCAAGCCTCCCAATTTCATAATCAATGACCATGGTTGACTGCAAGTTCCATATGCCAATGGTAAATAGTTTTATTCTATATTTTTTTAAAACAATTGCAACAAAGAAATGTATGCCCATATTGCCATTAGACCAAGACCAAACTACTGGATATTTAGCATGATACTCATGTTGGGGTCCATGTAAAATCGGTTCCAATGAGTTATCTTCCTCTATGAAGATCTATGTCTACAAATTTGATCGTTACATTTTCAATGGTAGGGGTGGCAATGGGTCGGGTCCGGCTGGACCCGTATCTGGACCCAGACCCTAATGTATTCGAGTTTAGGTTTTCGACCCGGATCTGACCGGTTGGGTCTAAAAGTTGAGCCGATACCCATTCTCATTAGGTCCTGGGTCTATCCCGTCGAGTCTCAGTTCTGGTCGGATCCATTGCTACCCCCACTATGAGCTTTTTTTTTGTAGCCTACAATGGTGAACAATATAGAACTAATTTTTTAAGGGTGAGCGTTTAGAGAGAGAGAGAGAGAGAGAGAGACGTTTGAGATCTAAACAGAGAGCTAAGTCTCCAAAAAAACTGAGAGAGAGAGGATGGCAATAGGGTTTGGCTATTTGGGGAACTAGGGGAAGACAAAAAATATTGAAATGATTTAGAGTTGGGACTTTGGCCTCTGGGTAAAGTAAAATTTTAGGTCCGGGTACACGCTGGATCGGGTGTAGCAGAACCCATACCTAGACCCGGGGCTATCCGGCTATCCGTTATTAGAGCCGGACCCTACCTGTGGGTCCAAAACTTGGACCCACAGACCGGATCCATTGCCAACCTTTTCAATGGTAATATTTTTCAGAAAAGCAATGACCATTATTAGCAATACCATTTTTCTCTGATGCAAATCTGCATTGCCACATGCTAATTGGACTATTATTGCATCCAAACTGACTAGGAGCATGGGAAGCACGTCGTATATAAAATAATTGGCGTTAAATTGTTAATAGAATTTAGGGAAATTTATCAAAATATCTAAGAGATGAATTATTTAATATATTATATAATTCTTTTGATCTAACTTTAAAATACCTATCAAATTACACATAATTATAACTCGCAATAGTTGCGAAAAAGGGTAAAAAGTTAAATAGCTAGTTATTTCTTTCCCTAGAATTTATGCCCTAGTTTGTTAGCTAAATTTGCAATATTGCCTTTATAAGTAAACATCCTTAATATTGAATACACCTAGAGTGGGAGAGACGTATATAATTATATACATTTGAAGTTGAAATTTCAAAAAGCTTTTTTGTTGACAATGTTAACAACTTTATTTACCCAAAAAAAAACAAATGTTGAGATCTTTATTGATAAAATTTTCGTCCATACAAAAGTTACAAAGCAAACAGCAACAACTCATAAACTACAAGATTAAACAAAGAACATCCTCGCTTTGCCAAAAAATCAGCCACCTCATTCGCCTCGATACGCACGGGTGAACGACACATTCAAAGAAGAACATATATATAATCTGCATCTAAATCGGCCTTAAAACCCATGATACCTTTTGTTCCCTAATGCACCACTTAAAAGTATTAAGAGAGTTTCACTCTACTAATATGGAAATTTGAAAAAATATGTTGTGATACGGTTTGTATTTCCAAGTGCATGTTACTAGCTCCTCAATATGCAACAAACAATTGAGGGGTGGGATTCAAAGTTTGATATGTTCAGAGCAGGGTAGTGATAGTTCTCAACCATCCATTGTTGACATCATGTGATTAAGGAGCTGCCAACAACCTGTTTGAAACCGAAAACGCTCGACAACAGTACAAAAATCATTTGGCATTCCCCAAAGCAAACATCTTTTTTGAAACCATGTCCCTAAATTCAAGTGATTGACATTTCCCTATATTCAACTGATTGGGGGTTGAGGCCAGTAGAGAGTAGTGAACATTGTTGGTGAGGCATAATTTATTATGCTCCTATGGGAGTATATTGTCTATTTACTCGTTCATGTAAAACTCAATCTAAGATTAACTTTAGGATATCAATCTAGAATTAACTTTTAGGACATCAAAATTTGCACATGTGACCAGCCTAGTCTCAATAGAAAACAAACTGCACT
The DNA here is from genome assembly GCF_054954075.1 of Amborella trichopoda. Taxonomy (NCBI): domain Eukaryota; kingdom Viridiplantae; phylum Streptophyta; class Magnoliopsida; order Amborellales; family Amborellaceae; genus Amborella; species Amborella trichopoda. Next base: position 8,556,432 of record NC_142339.1, read on the forward strand.
CTTTATAGGCCTGAAAAAAAATAACATCTCAAGATTGAACAAAGGCCGTTCAATTTTTGGAGGGTATGATCTAAGTGTTCAAAAGTTTAAAATTCAAATTTTTTTCTCTTGAAAATAATCATTTGGTGATCCTTAGGTGGTTCCCAAATTTTCAAATGAAACTGCAAAGTGGGTTTTCATAAATTATTTATACTAATTGATGTTTACTTTGTGATTTGCAGGTTCAAAATTTATCCCATGAGACTCGCCATATTCGGGGTTGTATATGGCTTTACATTATATAAATTGTGGATGTACATTGTCCACTAGCTTTGTTTTTTAGAGGTTTTTCAGTGTTTCGAAATGTAGTCACTTGTTTAGGCCTCAACAGACATTTAAAATTCGTTCAATTATGGAACATTAAGCGGGCCTTCTTTATTTGACACTGACTAAATATTCAATAGCTTACATGCGATGGGTGTATATATCGTGATCAAGGGTGGAGTTTCAAAAAAATAGAATTAAATGATATTTTATATGAATTTTTGTTGTGTCCAAACAATTTCTCAAAGGTGTTAATTGTGCGAGTTTTATTCAGTTCTTCCATTTGATCTGTCAAAAAAAATTCATGATCAAGACACAATTTTTACTCAATTCTTCCAATTTATCTGTGAAAAAAGATTTCATGATTATGTGCCATATAATTTATTATGAGAAAGTATATAATAAAGCCATTATCTTTCATACATGAAAATAATAATCACCTTTAGCTATAATATGTGAGATAAAGTGGCTGGCCGCTTGAGGCATCCTTTATCAGACTATTGTCAAAAACAAAAAGCAAACTTTGTGAGGCACACCTAATCATCGGATTTTACATCCGACAATTAAGATTAATTATAACCTTTTGTAGCAAAAACAAAATTTCTTGTGGTACAAATCCCAATGCATTTTCTTGATTTAGTTTGTGAAAGTGAAGTCCTTTTTATTGCATCATAAGATATAAATTGTATTCGCAAGGGGTTCATATCATTTTCATTGCGTAATCATTTTCGTTGTGTAATATAAAAGCGATGTGCTGAAGTTTAAATCACTGTATACACTGACTAGCAACAACCGGCTAAACTTTAGTTAAACTGCCAAGTCTGTGTGCCCATGGGAAAAAAATGTACATCTGCACCCTTTGGGCGAAACCCCAGCTGCGAGTAGAGTATCTCTAGCACCCTACAGTTTGGTAATGTGACCCACTCCACCCAGCCATACAAAAAAAAAAAATTGCATATGCACTCCAAGAATGCTTGAAAACAAATCCGTCATATTTTCCGAAAGTCAAATGAAGCGCATAGAAACTCAGAATCCATTTCTCTTTGCAAACTAGATTGTGAAAGTGGATCCCAAAATTTTAAATCACCCGGTCTCTCTTTTGCCTATGGGGATGTAAACTTACGATTTGCTCCCACTGTCCCACAGACACAGTAGATCGTACTTTCAGAATTGAAAAAAATAAATAGAAGTCCTAACCATTCTATGGGTGAAGTAGTGTAAATAAAGCAAAAAATTTATAATGCAAGAAAAAGATCCAAAGTTGAGATGACCCAAGTAAGATTTATTGAGGAATATGCATGGGCAGTAAGATCTAATAAGGAAAATGCTTGGGACAATGCAAGAAGGTTTATCAATAGCTCTCTCTCTCTCTCTCTCTCTCTCTCTCTCTCTCTCTCACTCACATACCTGTAAAATTTGTCTCAATCATGTATCAAACTGAAGAACAGGAGAATAGTCGCTTGCATGGTCGCACTGCATTAGGCAACTGTGAACACACACGCAGATTCCTATCCAACCTAAGGGCTGAGAAAGAGCACCACAGAGCCTGGCTACAACACTGGAGAGGTCACCACCATATAACTATACTGAAAGTAGAGGAGAAACACAAGAAGAGCGCAAGTGTGATCAAATTTTGATTCTATGATTCAAAAACAAAATTTCCCATGTTCCCACAAAACAGAAGAAAATACAAGCAAATGAGGCTTCATAAAAAGAATCTACATAAACTACAGTGAAGCTACATAGACTACAGCAATGAACAATGCTCCATGAATAATCTAAACAGGTCAAGTTGATTTTTCAGATGCTTCGGCAGCCTTCTTCTCCTCTTCCTGCTTCTTTCGCAGTGAGGGAGGCGGTCTTACAACAATGCTTTTCTTCCATTTTCGATCAAGCTTCCTTGACAACCGCTTGTTGATGCCTTCTTCAATCTCCCTTTCTCTTCTCACAGTGAGCATTCGAGCAACCTATACGATTAAACCTCGACATCATAAGAAAAATCAGACTAAGGGCATCCAGATAAAAAATACTTGATTGAAACTGCTCAAGAGAGAGTGAACTTCAATTTGATGGCAGAGAGAGAGAGAGAAAGAGAGAGAGTCAAAGTTTGTTAAAAATTATTTTTGGCCGCTTTTCCAAAATCGCATTCTCTCTCTCTCTCTCTCTCTCTCTCTCTCTCTCTCTCTCTCTCTCTGTTTTTAGTGATTCCTTTTGTGAAGCACATTCTCTCTCTCTGTTTTTAGTGATTCCTTTTGTGACACACATAGAATGCTAGGATTAATTGTGTTGGATGTCTCATAAAACATGCAAAAAGAATCTGCAATGAAAGATGAAAAGATCCATCCAAGGCAGTCTCTATGAGAAAGGAACATGGGTCAAGGTGACTGTGTTTCACAACTATTGAAGTTTAGACTTCTATCACCTCTCTCAAATGATTTTCAAAGCCATTCATGACTTTCTATGGTATAAGATCCTCATCTAAGGTTTAACACCCTAAAACATAAAAAGTGACAGTCAAATACTTTACAGTGAAATAAACAAGGTCTAACGAGGTATGCATCAATGCTTGTTCATCTTAAACATCTAACCTATTCATGACATAAATTTTTGCATTTAGTTCGTCTTTGAGAAAAAAGAAAAAGGATGTTTCCAAAACACATGGTCATGGTACTCATCCATAACCGCTGCCACAATGCAGTTATTATATACATTTTCATGTACACTGCATTATACTTAACAATACACTTTAGATGTAATTAATAAACACTACATCATCAGATACAGAAATATATATAACTAAAATACACATAACATGTAGCACAAACTTTAATAACAATGTCAACACAACACTTCTTGGTTCCGCCATATAACCAGCCTCTTGTGTCCCTTGCAACACTAAAAAATGGTTTACTCTTCAAACAAAAAATTCCAGATTATCCTCGACACAAGCAGGACCAACTTTCCAACAATGAACATTTGGAACATACATCCTTTCCATTTTTGGGCAGCATTATGTGATCAAGGATAGTTATCCAATTCCTGGACAGTTGTCCAACAATTGGACAACTATCCTTGATTATAGCATGTTCAAAAGATATTGCAATGCGTGCATCAATACCTCATGCCACGTTCTCCATATGCTCATTGCTTTTACATAGTTGTCTAGAATCCCTCAACAGAAAGTACTATTCCATGTCTCTCTTTCATGCCATCGTATTTCTTTCTTTTCTTCTTCTTTTTTCGATATAATTGGATAAATTATATTTGATAAGCAAACATTAGAGATTATACCATATTTCTAAACTGAGTTAGTATCAAAATACAATGCTACCTCTACATTTCCCCGTATCGAAGGCGACTTCCCTAGGTAAATCTTTATTTTGCCCTTAACATCATTTAGTACCCAAAAATATCCAACATTTTCTTAGTAAACTTCAGATATTCCCCTCCAAAGAACGGCGCTCCTCTGTGCATAAGGTCACTAAACTCAGAAATAGGCTCGGTTTGGCGAGTCATTCTTATGGCATAAAAATCTAATACAGCTAAGGTTTCTGTAGTTCAAAGGGGAGACATTGCCGAGTGTTTGCCAACAGCAAAAGCAATGGAGTGACCCTTCAAAATGCACACTCCATTACACTGTAATACAATAGAAATGGAAAGAATGCTTGGCCTCTTTCTACATACCCGTATATTCCACAGTAGATTGCAATGCCCATCGCTTTAGGTCTCCTAACACAGGGCGCCAGCAAATGACTCCCTAAACTTTTCAACCCTATCAAAAGTATGAGAAAGAAAGATTATGCTTCCTAGAGGTGGTGTTGACCATCACAAGATAATATAATAGAACTAAAAAGTACGTGAAATGGCGCCCATACTTTATACATGAGTACAACACCAAGAATCAAGACATTCCAAAGTATAGTTGCTGGAACCTTGAAGGAAAGGTCACGGATCCGTTCCGGAACCTTGATCCCGCAATTCCAGATAGGGATCTTGGATGGAACACGGATCCCTATATTGTGATCCTAGTTCCCAGGAGGTTTGAACCGCGGTTCTCAAGTGCATAGCGCAATGCATATGATGTTTTCTCTATTCGGCACTGATTCAGGTTTCTGCCCAATGATACTGTGAACCCATGCATCATTATCGATCCCTTAAAACATCTTATTGGGATTCCTTCCTCATGGAATCGTGACAAGGATCGTGCTCCCTTGATATAGGATCGTATGGACGACGATCCCAACCATAAGGTGCTTCCAACAATCCACGGTTCTGCAGACCCCGGCCAGCTCCCGCTCCCAAGAACGCACCCGCACCAGACAACTATGTTCCAGACCATGAATGAAAGAGAACGGAAACATGATCTTTCCAAGCAGAAAGAAGTTATTTTTCCTACATGCATATTCAATGAATACAAACTCATATTCAAGGTGGAAAAACTTGCCTGAGTCAACTCAATTGCCAGGTTGATGAATTTTATAAATGAAAAAACTGAGGATATATCCAAGTATTTCATTGTATACAACTATCGATGTTTAGTTTGAGAAATAATGGTGCTTACAACCTGGTAGCACTGTGGTATGAGCTGCATGACAACCAGGTTAGACTCCCATAATATATAAATATATGCTTATAGAAATATTCATACAAGAATTTGAAAAACTCAGGTTTTCCGAGTTCACATTTAATTTAACGAGTGGATTCATTTTTTACCACTGACTTGAGTTTTTGAACAACTCCACATAATCAACCAATCTTTGTAAGCCAATATTCGAAAATATCGCTTGGCTGTTAAACTCTGACCCTAACCAATCTCCTTACTCAGGCGAGTCCGATCAACTTGCCCGAGTCTTCACTGAGCTGCCCAAAGAGCCCAAAAAGCCCAAACATAATGGGAGAAATAGAGAAAAATTAGTAAAAATAGAATTTGTTTTTTTTAATATGTTAGTAAAAATAGAAAATTTAAGCAAAACATAAACAAGTGTATACAATATGGATAATATGAAGAAGTGATAAAAATAAAATTTACCCCAAGAATAGCCAATTATATGAATTTAAATTGAAAAAAATGAGATCTACCCAAAATCTCAAGCCTCAAGCCAATCCATCAAACTTCTTGATCGGTGCAAATCAATGCCTCAAGTCCTCGTCAAAGCTTCCTCATATAACCCCGATTGAAACCCCCAAACCAAACTTGGGTTTCAAGTTTGGACCTAGTCGATCTGAGGTCCTGAAATCTTCAAATGAATAGTAAGCCTGATAACTAAAATCTCACAAGTCCAAGTTTTTTCCCTTGCTCATTGCGAAAAACAGACATGGCAAAAATAGGGTTGGGAACAAATTTCATGGAATATCAACCAATCGCTTCAATGAAATTGCAACCTTTTGAGATCGGGCAAAAACCTAAATTTGATTTTTCAATATCTCAAATCCGTCAAATTTGGTGGTTTTTTCTCCAATGTATCTAGTGGATAAATCATACAAAAACAAGTCCATCAGCAAATTTTGGGCTCTCAGGGGTGTGTTTGTGGTAAGAAAATGATTTAAAAAAATATATATCTATATACCCCTGAGTTGTAAACAAAAATTAGTCAAGTCCAAATTGGTATCTAATTAGGTAAGTTAAATGAATCCTGGTTAAATTTAAGGGCAGAGTCCTTCATTAATAATTGACTCTAGAGGAATCCTTATAAGTTAGTAAAGCTTTATACATAACACATGGACTGGACACCAAATGATAGAGTGGCAAACCTAAGTTTTCAAGTTGTGAGATCTCAAGTTGCCAAGTTACTTACACCTGACCTTGTGTCAAACGGATGCTATTGTGGAGTCCTTAAGCAATGAAGGGAGGTAAAACAGCAATGAAGGGAGGTAAAACCACATCAAAGCTGTTTGATTTTGGTTAATATACCAGTCCATACTTAGGAGCTTTCTTCCCTTTCAGATATTCTCCACGTCTCTTTCTTGCAAATATATGAAATTTTATTTTGGAATAGGTCGATGAGGACAAGCAGGAAAATGACAAAAAAATTTCTTCTTAAGAATCAAAACTTTATCATGAATATTCATCGCTGATGCCAGCAGGCTCTAAAGGAAAACAAGCAGGCTCTAAAGGAAAACAAGTGTTAAAGTTTCTTAGGTCTTTATGTAGGTACTTGATTTACTTTCAAGTGTACTCAAATTTTAACAATTATAGCTGCTTGGGCATGAATATGCAGGTGTTTAATGCCTTTGGAATCATATTTATAGCTTCCAATTTTATGATTTGAAACTTGCTCTAATCTTTTTGTTGGCTATATTGTTTGCTACACAGCTTAAATTAATTTTCTCGGGTTCTAATCAGCTTGCCTCAAAATAATTGGCGATTACGATGTGGTTCAAATGTCTGTTTGTTTCAACAAAGAGCATACAAGTAGGAGGATCAAGTCAATTGCATCAAGCAAGCAAAACCTAAATGAATATAAGAAAGAAATGGCTTCCTTTTATTTGAATTTTGAGGTGGGTAAGCGAGGCCTTGAACCTCAGAAAACAGCATTATGGGATGCCACGTTTAAAACTCGAAATAGATACATTTTTTTTCTCTCTTTTAAAATACAATCCAATGCTTCTGATTATTCTTCCAAATTGGCTGATTCAATAGGTCCTTAATCCAATTGACAGAATAAAATATCACTACAAAGACCGATCTCACATGAAAAATGGGCAAAAATCTACTAAATGCATGTAATAGTATGCACTCAGATTTGGATAACCATCCCATTGATAATGATTTGAGCGTATTAAAGTAGCATCACAATTTCTCAGACATGACGTGAAGACCTATACTCATAGTCCAACAATCTTTGAGCATATTATACACTCACATTTGGATAACCATCCCACTGAAAATGATTTGATCATATTAAAGTAGCATCACAATTTCTCAGACATGACGTGAAGACCGGTACTCATAATCCAAAATCTTTTTTTCCTGAGGAAATCGTAGTCCAACAGTCTTGCATTCCCCAAAAAGAATGAGAGTGACTTAGTCTTGTTCACCAAAATCCAAACAGAACATAGATTATATCAAATTCAACCTAAACCCAAACTTTCCAAATAAGTCTTAACTTAGTAACTAGAATTTACAGAGAGAATAGGGTTGGAACTTAGGACAACCTGAGGAATTGGGTAGAAGCAAGTTTTGAACAGGAATTGAGAGTAGGAGCAGCACCCATGGAGAAGAAACCAGTTACTAAAGCATGAGACAGTGTGCAAAAGGTAACTTGAGGATTAAATTTCCAACTTTAAAACTTAATTTATTGTATTTTATTTTTTGTGAATACTCTTTAATTTGAGAATTTGGGTGGAGCCTATCTGAACCATAGTTTTGAATTTGAGGGAATTTAAGGGAAGTTCAAGCTCCAACTTGGAGATTGAACTTCAAACTGCAACATTACAATTTTTTTTTTTTTTTAATGATTTTTTATTTGGAAATTAAATAAATAAATAACCTAAACATGCGCTTGTCGAACATACTGCTGCTTCATATTGCTGTTTCACAAACGCAAAGAAACCCAAATAACAGAAAGATAATCCCCAGAAAAACACTCGTTAAATCTATCTTCCTTTGTACTAGAATCAAACAAAAAATTCAGAAAAAAAAAAATACGTGCAGAAAAAGCAAAAAGAAAAACAAACCTAGTAAATCATTAATAAAACCTAGAATTAGGGCATAAGAATGTACCCTTTTGCGCATACGTCCAAACTCACTGGACTTGAACTCATTCCTGGCTGATTTTTGCAGGCGAAGCATGAAAAGCTCCCCTTTCAAATCGACAATCTCCTCATTGATTTCCTCCGTTGTTTTTCCTCTAATGTCTTTCAACTCTTCCTCTCTCTTGGCCATCATCTTCACATTTGTGAATTGTTTGGAGACAAAACCACTTCTAATGGAGCAAACGGGTTGAATCCTCAAACCGTGAAAAGAGGTGTTGGCGAGTGAAATCTTTGAGGAGAGCGGTTTAGAGAGAGAAAGCCCCGAGGTTAGAGAACACAAATCCAACACGCCCCCACCCATCTCTCTCTTTCCGCAACTCTCGTCGCTGTGACTGGATGGATAATGGGATAACCCCCCAGTTCTCCTGGCTATGGTCATTATTTTCATGTTCGAAAATACCCCTGCCCCTTTTCTCATATTTTCCTGCAGCAGCCCACCAAAAAATCAAAAGTAACGGAAAAGTTTACATAAGGTTGACATTTTTTTTGGGAGAAAAAATTACAAAAATCCTCAAAACGAAACTTTATATGCAACTTATCTCTTATTTATCTTTTTCTCTCAAATTTCTCTCCAAAATATGCTTTTTATGTGAATTCCCCAATCAAAATAAAAAATAGAAAAAAATACTTAAAATACCCTCTCTTATTTTTACCTTATCCACCTCTATCTCCTCTATCTTGCCAATATAGGAACTCCAGCACTATGTAATATGTGGTCAGGCAGTAGGCCCTTGGCACTGTGTAAAGTATACCGACAGTAGGGGTTTCGTCGCTATGCGGTTCGACAATAGGCCCTGGCATTGTGTAAAGTATGATCCGGCAGTGATCTTGCATTGTGTAAAGTGTGATGTGGCAATAGAGCTCCGTCGCTATGTAAGATGCGGTCCGGTAGTTGCAAAAGGCAGTCCGACAGTTGCAAAAGGTGGTCCAACAGTAGATGTTATTGGATTTTACGGTGTCGGTACTACGTAAAGGGTCCGAAAGTACTTAGTTTTGATTCTATGGCTTCGGCACTATAAAAGAGGTCCGGAAGTACCTAGTTTTGATCTGGCAGTTGTGGTCCCACACTTGTGCGCTCTAGCAATATGCTATTGGGTTCCAAAAGTCAACGTCAAAATGATTTTTGTATATGAGAAGGGTATTTTCGTCTAAAAAATGAACTTCTTCTTTCTTCATGGGTATTTACAAGTTTGTTTTGGGAAAAAGTAGGAGAAAAAAAAAGTTAAAGGTAGAAAAAGTTGCATATAAAATTTAGTATTGGGGTTTTTATAATTTTTTCTTTTACTCTAAATGTTCACCCTTGGCAAAAAATAATAATAAAAATAAAAATAAATAAAAATAAAACAGTAAGAAAAGAAGAAGAAATAAGAGATACAGTTCTCTACTATAAAAAAATAATCAATCCTAAACTAACGAAGTTCTCTACTATAAAAAAATAATCAATCCTAAACTAACGAAATACCTACAATCCCTGAGCCTCAACTGACTCTAAATCACCTCACAGCCAACTAAGTCAAACAAAGCAGCATCCACATGTATCTTAACTCTTCCAATCGTACAAACGTCTAGCCATAACCCTCAATAAACCCATCATCCCTTAATAACCTCGCGACCTAGGCTTGGTACAACAAGCCAACCTGGACTAGACTGACCGTGCCTATATGAAAATCAGTAAGAATCTAGCGGTATAGTTGTGGGGATTGGGGCACAGCAAATATGTAGGGTTTTTAATGAACGAAACAAGAATTTTGAATTGTGGATGAGCGTCGAGCCAGCATGAGGGGTATGCCATGAGGCTCGTTATTGCATGACCCGGACTTTATTTCAACAATTCTTTTTTAGACAGTGAAAAGTAGCTTTTGTAAACACAACAGCTCTATAAATATTTTTTGTTGCGCTTTCCCTATCTCTAACTTCCAATATTTATATGAAGGAAGATGGGGCCCAACATTCTATTTCTCCACGGGTCTTTAAGAAACAAACTCTTATATGCTTATCATCATCTCACATGAATATTAAAAAAATAATTATTTATTTGTATATTACATCTAAGAAAAATGTTTTAAGAATAGATAAGTATTAAAATAATTATACATGGGATTCTCCTCATAAAAATAGGTGAGGTAACATGAGGCTTCAGGGCTGTATATACCAACATCTCCCATTTGGCCATGACTGTCGAGCACAACAATAAGTCATAAGTACACTCCCACTTTTGAGTATGACTTTTAAGGCAATATTTTGTCAATTAGGTTTTTGTCATGCTTTCGTGGATATGCATCTCATAACAAATGTCCATAATATCCATCATGAGTATTTCATGCTAATATGAATTTATCACTCATGGAAACCAATTTACTTAAAAAAATTTTAGGTCACATTAAGCTAGTGTGCTTAAAAAAATGGTTCCACATTTAGATTCTTTGTCAATAGGTCAGTGATGTTATGCTTCTATGTGTCTTCTTTTAGTGCTACTTGCTCCACTTTGTATTAGATTTTTTTTTTTTTTTTGACAAATGTTAGGAGATTTATTGCTGAAAAGCAAGTATTACAATAACTTTACATCATCTACACCCAAAAGCCTAAAAAGATGCACCCCCCTTTTAGCTATAAGGAATCCGCCCAATAGTTATCTAAATAGTAAGCAATCCAACCAAGTCAAGAACTTCACACCATAAAGCCTTGAGAGCCCAAGGCAGAAATTGCTCATTTTCGCACCATTTTATCACGTTCATCGAATCACCCTCCACCAAGCAACAAAAACCCGCATTCTAAGATTTGAAAAGTTTAAGTCCTTGAAGAAATGCTGCTAATTCTGCGTGATTAGTTGTAGCTTGACCCAAAGGTCCAGCAAAACCAAAGGATGCCGTCCCAATTTCAATCTCTAACTACTTCCCCCATTCCAGCTTCTCGCGGATTACCAAAATGTTGACACGTATGGCTATGAGGCATTACGTGTCTTGGCCTATATTTGTGGGAATTCCATATATCCAACGGTCATATCCATATAAATGTAACCCTTCATTCAATGGTCATATCCATATGAACGTAACCCTTTAGAAACCCATTAGAGATCAGTGAACCCTTTCGTTTCTCAAAGACCCGTTGGAGAAATACTACGGTTACCCATTCTTCTCCCTATAAAATGAGAAGCCAGAGAGAGGATGCACACAGCAAGGAAAAGGCATATACCTCTCTAAAAGTGAAAGGATAGAAAATATAGGCTTTGCGATTATCAGCCTCTTCACTTTTGTTTCTTGCTAGACCAAGAAACAACAGCCTCTCTAAAGAGAAAATATGTCCTGAGGTGGATTTACTATTGTCCTTATCCCCAGCAAAATCTGCATCTTAATATCTTATAACTTCAAGCTTATTTGCTTGAAAGCACAATTTTAGATGTTTTGTTCCCTTAATGTACTTTAAAATTCTTTTTATTGCTTTCCAATGAGCTATGCTTGGATTACTTTGATATCTACTAACAAGTCCTATGGCATAACTCAAATCTGGCCTTGTACATTTTACTGCATATACTAAGCTATCAATAGCTTGTGCATAGGGAACGTTAGGCTTTTTTTGTCTTTCTACTGGACAATCTTTCCTAGACAAAGAGAACTGCAATTATTTCATAAATAATGTCAATTATTAATTGATGCCTTAAAAAAATATATGAAACGGACATTCTTCAAAACTATAACCAAGCAGTATAATTATCAAATGTAATATAAAAAAATTCCCTTTATATTATTTATTAAGGGTGCAAGAGCAATATCAAAGTGTGTGAACCCTTATAATAAAAGAACAAATATCAAGTATCAATTTCTATATCACACCAAGGCAGTAAGTGCATTAATTACATTCAAATATCATAAATAAATAAATAAATAATGGGGCAATAAATACGTTTATATAAAATAAAATGCCTAATCATAACAATAATTTACAAGTATCATGCTGGTAACCTTAATCTGGCGCTTTAGACCATCATCACAATTGTTTAAAAGATTAGCATGTATATCTTTGTTTAAGAGATTGCTTGGAATTACAAAATAATATGGAAGGATAGATATTTTAGATTTCATATGGTCGAATTTTATGTCACAAAGATATAATTGCCTTTATGAATACAATTATCCGTGCAGTTGAAATTAAATTAAAAAAAAAAAAAAAAATCACTGGTCCCTAAGATCTCAGAGTTTCCTCGTCCTGGTTTTCTCTCTCTGAAAAGGGGAAACTCTCTCCTATTCCTTCTTTTAAGGGGGCACCCCCCTATTCTCTCCCTCATCTTTCTTTTAAGAGAGCACACCTTTATTCTCTCCCTCTTCCTTCTTTTAAGGGAGCACACCCCTATTCTCTCCCTCATCCTTATAATGATTCTAATCTCGAGTTGTTGTGGGAGAGAAGTACTTCGTTGCTGATACAATGGTTTTTTTTAGTTAGGGAAGATGGAAGAGTTTCTCTCTTGCATCTGGGTACTTCAAAATGGAGTTGGGAAATATAAAATTTCCGTCTTTCAAGCATTTGAGTTCTCTTTCACAAAATATGAGGCCAAAAGAGGTGTAAATAGGAGATAAGAGCTTTGTAAATTTTGCTTCATGGTGAAATAAGAGTTGCTCCATCTTCTCTGAGTAATTGGTCCCAACACCATGTTAAAAGAAGAGAAGTGAAGAGATATGCAATACTTGACATTTGTGCTTGCATTCTAAAATTGTAGTTGAGTATTCAATGATTTTACATGGTCATGGCGTATTCTCGTTATTGTTTGATTCAATTTGCTACAAGTATTGCATTCTTAATTTTTCTCTTAAAAAAAAAAAAAATTGTATTGTGATATATGGATAATGGTGGGGCACATTTATTAGTAGGGATCGAACATTTATTAGTAGGGATCGAGATTTTTTTTGTTTTTTACCATGACATCTTTGGGTTCCAAGGGTGTTAGACAACATAGATAAGTGAAACCTGCTTATTGATATAGAAGAAAAAGAGAGGCAATGTGAGAACTTGCTTTCTAAAGTAGCAGTGACTTTAAGAATTCGTGTTGTCTTTTTACGGTAAAAATATTACCATTAATTTACAGAGTTGCTTCATAGAACTCTCTCACGAAGAGAAGTCTAAAAGTCCACAATTAAATCTAACATTGAATTTAACGGCTCTGATAACTCATGGCCAATGTATGAGTCTAACTGTTCTTTGAACAGTTCAGACGGTCACATCATATGTCCTAAGATTTCACTTACAAACCCTTTTTTAGTTCAAAGTTCAAATGCTCAATTGTATTATTCATAGCAGCAACTTATTGCAGCTGAATTTTGTTTCCATTGTGGAGTAAAATTTGGATAGAAAGGTGATGACAAACTTGTAAACTAGAAACAAGAGATGGTACCCAATGAAAGGGAGTCGACACTTATTCCCCAATTGCAACATTTATATCCATTAAAATAATTTGGCAATCATTGCATAGAACTATAACTTTACCAAATGGATGTAAAGATTGCATTCCTGAATGATAAACTAAAGGAAATCTACATGAAGCAACCTGAGGGCTTCATAATTAAAGGCCAAGAAAATAAAGTATACAAATTAAATAAGTTTTTATATGGTCTAAATAATCTTCAAGACAAAGGTACTTAACATTCATAATGCCATCCCACATATGGGATATGAAGTAAATAGATTGGACCATTGTGTGTATGTATTGAAGAGTAGGAGGAATTCTCAATACTCTCATTTTATGAAGATGATGTCATAATAGCTGGAAATGACTTAGAAATAATTGATAAGACTAAGTCATCGCTTTCTTCTCGGTTTGAGATAAATGATATGAGAGAAGTATCTTATGTTATAAGCATAAAAATAACTAGAGGTAGAAAATAAAAAATGGTGTGCTTGAGCCAAGAGAGATATCTTGACTCTGTTTTCAAAAGTTTTCAAATGAAAAATTGTAAGTCGTTGTCTACTCCTGTTGAAAAGAGAGTAAAGTTGTCTAAGAATGATTGTTCAGTAGACGGACAAAAAAAACCTTACGTTCCCTATGCACAAGCTATTGGTAGCTTGGTATATGCAGTAAGATGTACAAGACTATATTTGAGTTATGTCATATGACTTGTTAGTAGATATCGAAGTAATTCAAGCATAACTCATTGAAAAACAGTAAAAAGAATTCTAAGGTATAGTAAAGGAACAAAACATCTAAAATTGTGTTTTTAAGCAAATAAGCTTAAAGTTATAGGATATTCAGATGTAGATTTTGCTGGGGATAAGGACGATAATAAGTCCACCTCATGACATATTTTCCTTTTTTGGAGATGCAGTTGTTTCTTAGTCTAGCAATAAACAATGGTGTACAACTAGATATACACAGGAAGCAGGATACATTGCATGTAGCACTGCTTGTAACTTTGTCGTCTGGATAAAACGCGTCATAGATGACGTGAAGTTGTAAATAATCGATGCACCAATCCAAATATTTTATGATAATCAAGCTATAAACAAATTAATTCAAAGTGGAGCAAATAACTCCAAAGAAATACATATAGATGTTCAATATCACTACATTCAAGATGTAGTTGAG